>NC_092007.1:9902376-9914876 GCF_044704955.1 Pristiophorus japonicus | reverse complement strand
TCTCCATATACCTGCGTTAGACCACACTTGGAGCACTGTGCACAGTTCTGGTCTCCATATACTTGGGTTAGGCCACACTTGGAGCACTGCGCACAGTTCTGGTCACCATATACCTGGGTTAGACCACACTTGGAGCACTGTGCACAGTTCTGGTCTCCATATACCTGGGTTAGACCACACTGGGAGCACTGTGCACAGTTCTGGTCTCCATATACCTGGGTTAGCCCACACTTGGAGCACTGCGCGCAGTTCTGGTCTCCATATACATGGATTAGACCACACTTGGAGCACTGTGCACAGTTCTGGTCTCCATATACCTGGGTTAGACCACACCTGGAGCACTGTGCACAGTTCTGGTCTCCATATACCTGGGTTTGACCATACTTGGAGCACTGCGTACGGTTGTGGTCTCCATATTATAAAAAGGATATCGAGGCACTGGAGAGGGTGCAGAGCAGATTTACAAGGATGATACCAGAAATGCGAGGGTTACATATCAGGAAACGATCAACAGGCTGGGTCTCTTTTCTCTTGAAAACAGAAGGCTGAGGGGTGAGCTTATAGAGGTGTTTAAAATGCTGAAATGTTTTGATCGAGTGGATACAGGGAGAATGTTCCCACTTGTGGGGGAGAGCATAACTAGAGGCCATCAATATAAGATCGTCAGCAAGAAACCCAATGGGGAATTCAGGAGAAACTTCTTTACCCAGAGAGGGGTGAGAATGTGGAGCTCGCTCCCACAGGGAGGGGTTGAGGCGAATAGTATCGAGGCATTTAAGGGGAGGCTGGACAAGTATATGGGGGAGAAGGGAATAGAGGGTTATGGTGATAGAGTTAGATGGGGAAAGACGGGAGGGGGCTCGAGTGGGGCATAAACACCGGCCTGGACTGGTTGGTCTGTTTCTGGGCCGTATATCCTGTGTAAAAAGTGCCGCAGCTTGTTCAGTCCTTCCTGATAGTGATATCCTCACAATTCTGGTATTGTTCTTTGAATTGCAATTAGCTCACACCGAGTCCCGCTCACCCATCACCCCCTGTGCTCACTGCCCCGTGTCCTAACTCGCACCGAGTCCCACTCACCCATCACCCCCTGTGCTCACTGCCCCGTGTCCTAACTCACACCGAGTCCCGCTCACCCATCACCCCCTGTGCTCACTGACCCGTGTCCTAACTCGCACCCAGTCCCGCTCACCCATCACCCCCTGTGCTCACTGACCCATGTCCTAACTCGCACCGAGTCCCACTCACCCATCACCCCCTGTGCTCACTGACCCGTGTCCTAACTCGCACCGAGTCCCGCTCACCCATCACCCCCTGTGCTCACTGACCCGTGTCCTAACTCGCACCGAGTCCCACTCACCCATCACCCCCTGTGCTCACTGCCCCGTGTCCTAACTCACACCCAGTCCCACTCACCCATCACCCGCTGTGCTCACTGCCCCGTGTCCTAACTCGCACCGAGTCCCACTCACCCATCACCCCCTGTGCTCACTGCCCCGTGTCCTAACTCACACCGAGTCCCACTCACCCATCACCCCCTGTGCTCACTGCCCCGTGTCCTAACTCGCACCGAGTCCCACTCACCCATCACCCCCTGTGCTCGCTGACCGACATTGGCTCCCGGTTAAGCAACGCCTCGATTTCAAAATTCTCATTCTTGTTTTCAAATCCTTCCATGGCCCTCGCCCCTCCCTATCTCTGTAACCTCCTCCAGCCCCTACACTCCTCCCTATTTCTGTAATCTCCTCCAGCCCTACACCCCTCCCTATCTCTGTAACCTCCTCCAGCCCCTACACCCCTCCCTATCTCTGTAACCTCCTCCAGCTCCTACACCCCTCCCTATCTCTGTAACCTCCTCCAGCCCCTACACCCCTCCCTATCTCTGTAACCTTCTCCAGCCCCTACACACCTCCCTATCTCTGTAACCTCCTCCAGCCCCTACACCCCTCCCTATCTCTGTAACCTCCTACAGCTCCTACACCCCTCCCTATCTCTGTAACCTCCTCCAGCCCCTATATCCCTCCCTATCTGTGTAACCTCCTCCAGCCCCTAGACCCTCCCTGTCTCTGTTACCTCCTCCAGCCCCTACAACCCCCGAGATCTCTGCACTCCTCTAATTCTGCCCTCCTGACCATCCCTGATTATAATCGCTCCACCATCGGTGGTCGTGCCTTCTGTTGCCTGGGCTCCAAGCTCTGGAACTCCCTCCCTAAACCTCTCCACCTGTCTCGTTCCTCCTTCAAGACACTCCTCTGTCCTCTTTGACCAAGCTTTTGGTCACCTGCCCTAATTTCTACTTGTGAGGCATTGGTATCAAATTATTTTGTCTCATAATATGCCTGTGAAGCACCTTGCGGCGTTGAGATGAGGAGGTTGTCCTATGAAGAAAGGTTGAGCAGGTTGGGCCTGTACCCATTGGAGTTTAGAAGAATGAGAGGTGATCTTATTGAAATGTATAAGATTCTGAGGGGGCTGGACAGAGTAGATGCAGAGAGGATGTTTCCCCTCGCGGGGGAATCTAGAACTTGGGGGCATGGTCTTAGAATAAGGGGCCGCCCATTTAAAACTGAGATGAGGAGGAATTTCTTCTCTCAGAGGGTTGTAAATCTGTGGAATTCTCTGCCCCAGAGAGCTGTGGAGGCTGGGTCATTGAATATATTTAAGGCGGAGATAGACAGATTTTTGAGCGATAAGGGAGTGAAGGGTTATGGGGAGCGGGCGGGGAAGTGGAGCTGAGTCCATGATCGGATCAGCCATGATCGTATTAAATGGCGGAGCAGGCTCGAGGGGCCGAATGGCCGACTCCTGCTCCTATTTTTTATGTTTACGTTAAAGGCACTATATAAATGCAGGTTGTTGTCGAGCGCCTAGAGAGGCCAATGACGGAGAGTAGTGTGGGGGGGAATCTCGTGGAGACATCATCGGTGGTATTTCTCCAGCGACTTGAGGTGTCTACTGTACACGGTCCATGTCTCTGAACCATACAGGAGGGCGGGTATCACCACAGCCCTGTAGACCATGAGCTTGGTGGTGGATTTGAGGGCCTGGTCTTCGAACACACTCTTTCTCAGTCGGCCGAAGACTGCACTGGCGCACTGGAGGCGGTGTTGAACCTCGTCATCTATGTCTGCCCTTACTAATAAGAGGCTCTCGAGTTATGGGAAGTGGTCCACGTCATCTGGGACCATGTACAGCAGACACCTCAAGTCGCTGGAGAAATACCACCAACGATGTCTCCGCGAGATCCTGCAAATCCCCCGGGAGGACAGACGCACCAACGTTAGCGTCCTCGACCAGGCCCAACATCCCCAGCACCGAAGCACTGACCACACACTCGACCAGCTCCGCTTGGCAGGGCCACATTGTCCGCATGGCCCCCAGACACGAGACTCCCCAAAGCGAGCGCTCCACTCAGAACTCCTTCACGGCAAGCGAGCCCCAGGTGGGCAGAGGAAACGTTACAAGGGTCCACCCTCAAAGCCTCCCTGAGAAAGTGCAACATCCCCCACCGACACCTGGGAGTCCCTGGCCCAAAGACCAGTCCGCCCTAAGTGGAGGAAGTGCATCCGGGAGGGCGCTGAGCACCTCGAGTCTCGTCGCCGAGAGCGTGCAGAAACCAAGCGCAGGCAGCGGAAGGAGCGTGCGGCAAACCAGTCCCACCCTCCCCTTTCCCTCAACCACTGTCTGTCCCACCTGTGACAGGGACTGTGGCTCTCGTATATGGACCGTTCAGTCACCCGAGAACTCACTTTGCGAGCGGAAGCAAGTCTTCCTCGACTCCGAGGGACTGCCCGTGATGATGATGTTGTCGCGGCGGTGATTGACGGGGGCGGTGGATTTGGCGGGGGAGGGGGGAGTTGTTGAGGAATAGGCTATGCTTGTTTTGTGGGAAAGCAAGGTCGGTGATGATCGGGAAAAGCAGACTGGGATGAGGTCATGTGTAGCCTCTCCTGCCAGCCTGGAGCGGGAAGCTGTCAAGCCGTCAAGAGCAGAACCGGTTGAGGCAGTGCTGTTTGTACACACACACACACACACACACACACACAGACAGACGCTGGAACAATGGCACGCAGTGTCACAGATCACCGGATTTGTGACAGCTGGGAAAAGCAGAGAAAGAGAGCTTTTTGCATTGCTACGACGTTTGTCTCTACCTCAGGACCTCCCGACGCGCCTCAAAGCCAACAACGTATTTTGTTTGAACTGCGCTCGCTGTTGCCTTGTGGCCGGCCAATTTGCGCACAGCAAGCTCCCACAGACTGCAAATGAACCCCTTGAGCCAATCACCTGGGGTCTTTTTTTTGATGACGTGATGCTCTCTTTCGATCCTGAATTTAAGATTTAAAACATCTCGCCTTTGCACAGAGGGCCTTTAAGCTTGTAAAACGCCCCAGGCTGCTGCACAGGAGAGATTAGCAAAGAGAATTTGACACTGAGCCCCACGTAAAAGGGATTTTCGGGCAGGTGACCATAAGCTGGGTCAAAGGTCGGTTTCAAGGCGCGTCTGAAAGGAGGAGAGAGAGGCGGAGTGGGTTTGGGTGGGAGTTCCAGAGCTTGGGGCCCAGGCTTTTTAGTGTCAGCTGTGGCTCAGTGGGCAGCACCCTCGCCCCTGAGTCAGAAGGTTGTGGGTTCAAGTCCTACTCCAGGGACTTGAGAACATAAATCTAGGCTGACACTCTCCGTGCAGTACTGAGGGAGTGCCGCACTGTCGGAGGGGCAGTACTGAGGGAGTGCCGCACTGTCGGAGGGGCAGTACTGAGGGAGTGCCGCACTGTCGGAGGGGCAGTACTGAGGGAGTGCCGCACTGTTGGAGGGGCAGTATTGAGGGAGAGCCGCACTGTCGGAGGGGCGGTACTGAGGGAGTGCCGCACTGTCGGAGGGGCAGTACTGAGGGAGCGCCGCACTGTCGGAGGGGCAGTACTGAGGGAGCACCGCACTGTCGGAGGGGCAGTACTGAGGGAGCGCCGCACTGTCGGAGGGGCAGTACTGAGGGAGCGCCATACTGCGCTGACGGAGGGGCGGTACTGAGGGAGTGCCGCACTGTTGGAGGGGCAGTACTGAGGGAGCGCCGCACTGTCGGAGGGGCAGTACTGAGGGAGCGCTGCACTGTTGGAGGGGCAGTACTGAGGGAGCGCCATACTGCTCTGTCGGAGGGGCAGTACTGAGGGAGCGCCACACTATCGGAGGGGCAGTATTGAGGGAGCGCCGCACTGTCGGAGGGGCAGTACTGAGGGAGCGCTGCACTGTCGGAGGGGCAGTACTGAGGGAGCTCCGCTGCACTGTCGGAGGGGCAGTATTGAGGGAGCGCCGCACTGTCGGAGGGGCAGTACTGAGGGAGCGCCGCACTGTCGGAGGGGCAGTATTGAGGGAGCGCCGCACTGTCGGAGGGGCAGTACTGAGGGAGTGCCGCACTGTCGGAGGGGCAGTACTGAGGGAGTGCCGCACTGTCGGAGGGGCAGTATTGAGGGAGCGCTGCACTGTCGGAGGGGCAGTACTGAGGGAGCTCCGCTGCACTGTCGGAGGGGCAGTATTGAGGGAGCGCCGCACTGTCGGAGGGGCAGTACTGAGGGAGCGCCGCACTGTCGGAGGGGCAGTACTGAGGGAGCGCCGCACTGTCGGAGGGGCGGTACTGAGGGAGTGCCGCACTGTCGGAGGGGCGGTACTGAGGGAGTGCCGCACTGTCGGAGGTGCCGTCTTTCAGATGAGACGTTAAACCGAGGGCCCGTCTGCCCTCTCAGGTGGATGTAAAAGATCCCGGGGCCAGTATTTGGAAGAAGAGCAGGGGGCGTTCTCCCCAGTGTCCTGGGGCCAATATTTATCCCTCAATCAACATAACAAAAACAGACGATCTGGGTCATTATCACATCGCTGTGTGTGGGAGCTTGCTGTGCACAAATTGCCTGCCGCGTTTCCCACAATACAACAGTGACCACACTCCAAAAGTATTTCATTGGCTGTAAAACGCTTTGGGACATCCGGTGGTGGTTAAAGGCACTATATAAATGCACGTCTCTCTATTATGGAATTTATACATTCAGAGTGCGAAATATTTAACACAGCTACATTGACTCCCGGTCCGTCAACATATCGATTTAAAAATTCTCATCCTTGTTTTCAAATCTCTCCTCACCGCCACCTCCCTATCTCTGTAACCTCCTCCAGCCCCTACACCCTCCCTACCTCTGTAACCTCCTCCAGCCCCTACACCCCTCCCTACCTCTGTAACCTCCTCCAGCCCCTACACCCTCCCTATCTCTGTAACCTCCTCCAGCCCCTACACCACTCCCTACCTCTGTAACCTCCTCCAGCCCCTACACCCCTCCCTATCTCTGTAACCTCCTCCAGCCCCTACACCCCTCCCTACCTCTGGAACCTCCTCCAGCCCTACACCCCTCCCTATCTCTGTAACCTCCTCCAGCCCCCACACCCCTCCCTATCTCTGTAATCTCCTCCAGCCCCCACACCCCTCCCTATCTCTGTAATCTCCTCCAGCCCCGATACCCCTCCCCATCTCTGTAACCTCCTCCAGCCCCTACACCCCTCCCTATCTCTGTAACCTCCTCCAGTCCCTACACCCCTCCCTATCTCTGTAACCTCCTCCAGCCCCTACACCCCTCCTATCTCTTTAACCTCCTCCAGCCCCTACACCCACCCTATCTCTGTAACCCCCTCCAGCCCCTACACTCCTCCCTATCTCTCTAACCCCCTCCAGCCCCTGCACCCCTCCCTATCTCTGTAACCCCCTCCAGCTCCTGCACCCCTCCCTATCTCTGTAACCTCCAGTCCCTACACCCCTCCCTATCTCTGTAACCTTCTCCAGCCCCTACACCCCTCCCTATCTCTGTAACCTCCTCCAGCCCCTACACCCCTCCCTATCTCTGTAACCTCCTCCAGTCCCTACACCCCTCCCTATCTCTGTAACCTCCTCCAGCCCCTACACTCCTCCCTATCTCTGTAACCTCCTCCAGTCCCTACACCCCTCCCTATCTCTGTAACCCCCTCCAGCCCCTACACTCCTCCCTATCTCTCTAACCCCCTCCAGCCCCTGCACCCCTCCCTATCTCTGTAACCCCCTCCAGCTCCTGCACCCCTCCCTATCTCTGTAACCTCCAGCCCCTACACCCCTCCCTATCTCTGCAACCCCCTCCAGCCCCACAACCCCCGCCCCCCGAGATGTCTGCGCTCCTCTAATTCTGCCCTCCTGACCATCCCTGATTATAAATCGCTCCACCATCGGTGGCCGTGCCTTCAGCTGCCTGGGCCCCGAGCTCTGGAACTCCCTCCCTAAACCTCCCCCCCTTCCTCGTTCTCTCTCTGCTCCTTGCAGCCGATCTCTTTGTGGCCCAGCCTTTTGGTCACCCGGCATCTCCTTCTGCGGCCCGGGGTGCATTTCCGTCGGGATTTGCGCCCCCTGCCAAGCGCCCTGGGACATGTTACCACATTAAAGGCACGACATCAATGCATGTGCCGGCGGTGGGTGGAGTATACTTTCAAAGCTGACGTTTAAATAGTTGGGGAGGAAACAAAAAAGCTGCCGGCTTATTCCTGGAAACTCCTGAACCAGCTCCTGGGTTATATTTGACAGAATCCCAACCTTGTCAAACAAGGCTCCGTGGGCGTGAGAGTTCATGAACGGCCAAATGTGACACCCTTGCCCGGAGCCTTGGCATGTAACCAGCGTTCACAGTCAGCCACTTGAAAGCCATGATGCTGATACAATCACTGAGGTCTCCGCTGTTTGTGTGGGACTTTTTTTTGCTTCCAGTTTAGACATGAAACGTGGTTTCCCTTCTGCGAACTGGCAGTGTGTTCTTCCCCTTTTAGATTCGGTTGCACTCCTTAAAGGCAAAGTCCGGCGACAGGTATATCGGCTCCAACACGACGGAGGTCAGAACTACGCCAAGTCCTGCGTCAAACGCACCTCCGATGGCACACCCCGAATGCACGTCACACCTCAGATCTCTTCCCCCTCCTCAGGCAGTGGGCCCCGGAGCCCATAGAAACATAGAAACATAGACAATAGGTGCAGGAGTAGGCCATTCGGCCCTTCGAGCCTGCACCGCCATTCAATAAGATCATGGCTGATCATTCACCTCAGTACCCCTTTCCTGCTTTCTCTCCATACCCCTTGATCCCCTTAGCCGCAAGGGCCACATCTAACTCCCTCTTGAATATATCCAACGAACTGGCCTCAACAACTCTCTGTGGTAAAGAATTCCACAGGTTCACCACTCTCTGAGTGAAGAAGTTTCTCCTCAGCTCAGTCCTAAATGGCTTACCCCTTATCCTTAGACTGTGACCCCTGGTTCTGGACTTCCCCAACATCGGGAACATTCTTCCCGCATCTAACCTGTCCAATCCCGTCAGAATTTTATATGTTTCTATGAGATCCCCTCTCATCCTTCGAAACTCCAGTGAATATAAGCCGAGTCGATCCAGTCTCTCCTCATATGTCAGTCCTGCCATCCCAGGAATCATTCTGATGAACCTTCGCTGCACTCCCTCAATAGCAAGAATGTCCTTCCTCAGATTAGGAGACCAAAACTGAACACAATATTCCAGGTGAGGCCTCACCAAGGCCCTGTACAACTGCAGTAAGACCTCTCTGCTCCTATACTCAAATCCTCTCGCTATGAAGGCCAACATACCATTTGCCTTCTTCACCGCCTGCTGTACCTGCATGCCAACTTTCAGTGACCGATGAACCATGACACCCAGGTCTCGTTGCACCTCCCCTTTTCCTGATCTGTCACCATTCAGATAATATTCTGTCTCTCTGTTTTTACCACCAAAGTGGATAACCTCACATTTATCCACATTATACTTCATCTGCCATGCATTTGCCCACTCACCTAACCTATCCAAGTCGCTCTGCAGCCTCATAGCATCCTCCTCACAGCTCACACCGCCACCCAGCTTAGTGTCATCTGCAAACTTGGGGATATTACACTCAATTCCTTCATCTAAATCATTAATGTATATTGTAAATAGCTGGGGTCCCAGCACTGAGCCCTGCCTCACCCCACTAGTCACTGCCTGCCATAAAAGGACCCGTTTATCCCGACTCTCTGCTTCCTGTCTGCCAACCAGTTCTCTATCCACGTCAGTACATTACCCCCAATACCATGCGCTTTGATTTTGCACACCAATCTCTTATGTGGGACCTTGTCAGAAGCCTTTTGCAAGTCCAAATACACCACATCCACTGGTTCTCCCTTGTCCACTCTACTAGTTACATCCTCAAAAAATTGTAGAAGATTTGTCAAGCATGATTTCCCTTTCATAAATCCATGCTGACTTGGACCGATCCTGTCACTGCTTTCCAAATGCGCTGCTATTTCACCTTTAATAATTGATTCCAACATTTTCCCCACTACTGATGTCAGGCTAACCGGTCTATAATTACCCACCTTCTCTCTCCCTCCTTTTTTAAAAAGCGGGGTTACATTAGCTACCCTCCAGTCCATAGGAACTGATCCAGAGTGAGCCGCTCCCACACTGACACCGGTTCTCAGGTACATGAGGAGCCCAATGCGGGCCCCACTGTCTGTGTGACAGGCGGTGTGTGGGGCAGGAGGTGGCTGGAGGGACGGGTGGGTGTGTGTGTGTGTGGGGGGGGCAATGGGCTGGCTCACTGCGTGTTCCTTCTGCTGTCTGCATCCCAGAGTACTAAAAGTGGTAGCCATGGAACCAGTAGATGCATTGGTTGTCATCTTCCAAAATTCGGGTTGGCAACCAGTAACCAGTGGGGTGCCACAGGGATCAGTGCTGGGACCCCAACTATTTACAATCTATATTAACGACTTGGAAGAAGGGACTGAGTGTAACGTAGCCAAGTTTGATGACGATACAAAGATGGGAGGAAAAGCAATGTGTGAGGAGGACACAAAAATTCTGCAAAAGGACACAGACAGGCTCAGTGAGTGGGCAAAAATTTGTCAGATGGAGTATAATGTTGGAAAGTGTGAGGTCATGCACTTTGGCAGAAAAAAATCACAGAGCAAGTTATTATTTAAATGGAGAAAGATTGCAAAGTGCTGCAGTACAGCGGGACCTGGGGGTTACTTGTGCATGAAACACAAAAGGTTAGTATGCAGGTACAGCAAGTGATCAGGAAGGCCAATGGTATCTTGGCCTTTATTGCAAAGGGGATGGAGTATAAAAGCAGGGAAGTCTTGCTCCAGTTATACAGGGTATTGGTGAGGCCACACCTGGAGTACTGCGTGCAGTTTTGGTTTCCATATTTACGAAAGGATATACTTGCTTTGGAGGCAGTTCAGAGAAGGTTCACTCGGTTGATTCCGGAGATGAGGGGGTTGACTTATGAGGAAAGGTTGAGGAGGTTGGGCCTCTACTCATTGGAATTCAGAAGAATGAGAGGTGATCTTATCGAAACGTATCTGATTATGAGGGGGCTTGACAAGGTGGATGCAGAGAGGATGTTTCCACTGATGGGGGAGACTAGAACTAGGGGGCCATGGTCTCAGAATAAGGGGCCGCCCATTTAAAACTGAGATGAGGAGGAATTTCTTCTCTCAGAGGGTTGTAAATCTGTGGAATTCTCTGCCCCAGAGAGCTGTGGAGGCTGGGTCATTGAATATATTTAAGGTGGAGATAGACAGATTTTTGAGCGATAAGGGAGTGAAGGGTTATGGGGAGCGGGCGGGGAAGTGGAGCTGAGTCCATGATCGGATCAGCCATGATCGTATTAAATGGCGGAGCAGGCTCGAGGGGCCGAATGGCCGACTCCTGCTCCTATTTCTTATGTTCTTATAGATTATGGAACATGTCCTGCAGATTGGAGGGAGGCAAATGTAACCCCACTATTTAAAAAAGGAGGAAGAGAGAAAACGGAAAGCTACAGACCGATTAGCCTGACATCAGTAGTAGGGAAAATGCTGGAGTCTATTATAAAGGATGTGATAATGGCACACTTAGATAATATCAACGGGATTAGACAAAGTCAATGTGGATTTATGAAAGGAAAATCATGTTTGACAAACCTACTGGCGTTTTTTGAGGATGTAACTGATAGAGTAGATAAGGGAGAACCAGTGGATGTAGTGTATTTAGATTTTCAGAAGGCCTTTGATAAAGTCCCACATAAGAGGTTAGTGTGTAAAATTAAAGCACATAGGACTGGGGGTAGTGTATTGGCATGGATTGAAAATTGGTTAACTGACAAGAAACTGAGAGTAGGAATAAACGGGTCTTTTTCGGGGTGGCGGGCAGTGACTAGTGGGGTACCACAGGGATCAGTGCTGGGGCCCCAGCTATTCACAATATATCTATAATTGATTTGGATGAGGGAACCAAATGTAATATTTCCAAGTTTGCTGACGACACAACACGAGGTGGGATTGTGAGTTGTGAGGAGGATGCAAAGACACTGCAAGGCGATTTCAATCGGTTGAGTGAGTGGGCAAACACATGGCAGATGCAGTATAACACGGATAAATGTGACGTTATCCACGTTGGTAGGAAAAACATAAGGACAAAGTATTATTTAAATGGTGATGGATTGGGAAGTGTCGATGTACAGAGGGACCTGGGTGTCCTTGTACACCAGTCACTGAAAGCAAACATGCCGGTGCAGCAAGCAGTTAGGAAGGCAAATGGTATGTTGGCCTTCATTGCGAGAGGGTTTGAGTACAGGAGCAAGGATGTCTTACTCCAGTTATACAGGGCCTTGGTGAGACCACACCTGGAGTATTGTGTACAGTTTTGGTCTCCTTACCTAAGGAAGGATATACTTGCCACAGAGGGAGTGCAGCGAAGGTTCACCAGACTGATTCCTGGGATGGCAGGACTGTCGTATGAGGAGAGATTGGGTCGACTGGGCCTGTATTCACCGGAGTTTAGAAGAATGAGAGGGGATCTCATTGAAAGGTATAAAATTCTGACGGGGTTGGACAGACTGGATGTGGGGAAGATGTTTCCCCGGGGCTGAGAAGTCTAGAACAAGAGGTCACACAGTCTCAGGATACGGGGTAGGAAATTTAGGCCCGAGATGAGGAGAAACTTTCTCACTCAGAGGGAGGTGAACCTGTGGAATTCTCTACCACAGAAGGCTGTGGAGGCCAAGTCACTGAATATATTTAAGAGGGAGATAGGTAGATTTCTAGACACAAAAGGCATCAAGGGGTTTGGGGAGAAAGCAGGAATATGGTGTTGAGATAGAGGATCAGCCATGATCATATTGAATGGTGGTGCAGGCTCGAGGGGCCGAATGGCCCACTACTGCTCCTATTGTCTACGTTTCTGTGTTTCTGGGCGACGAGACTCGAGGTGCTCGGTGTTATTTTAACTTGGATTTTTAGCTGTTAATCAAAACAGAAAAGCTCTCAAAGTCTCTCTGTCAGTTGGCCTAATCATCGACCAAAAAATTCAGCTAGGTTATCCAATTATCCTATGCTCGTCGCCAAATGTTTCTGTTTTCAGTCTTGGTAGTCTGTCGTATCCAACAAAGACGTTGATGTGCTAATCATCAATGGCATGTG
>NC_092007.1:9877376-9894876 GCF_044704955.1 Pristiophorus japonicus | reverse complement strand
CCCTCGAGCCTGTTACACAGGAACAGGAGGAGGCCCATTCAGCCCTCGAGCCTCTTACACAGGAACAGGAGGAGGCCCATTCAGCCCCTCGAGCCTGTTACACAGGAACAGGAGGAGGCCCATTCAGCCCTCGAGCCTCTTACACAGGAACAGGAGGAGGCCCATTCAGCCCCTCGAGCCTGTTACACAGGAACAGGAGGAGGCCATTCAGCCCTCGAGCCTCTTACACAGGAACAGGAGGAGGCCCATTCAGCCCCTCGAGCCTGTTACACAGGAACAGGAGGAGGCCCATTCAGCCCCTCGAGCCTGTTACACAGGAACAGGAGGAGGCCCATTCAGCCCCTTGAGCCTGTAATGAACACAGTGAGAGTGAGCGCTTCCAGGAATGGAATGTTTCTGTAAATAATGTTTGGAGATTCCCGCTTTCTGTGATTTCACTTCCCCAAACTATACGGGAAAGCCCGAGTGAATCAGAACAGAAAAATCCCTGGTTCTCTGTGCCAATTCCTCATGGGTCAAATTCCTGTCTCCACACTCCCAAAATCCCAACTTTTCCAACAGTTATCACAAACTCTGTCCTTCCTTAGTTTAATGTGTGAATGACTCTTCACTTTATAAAACACGGGTTCGGCCTCAACTGGGGCATTGTGTCCAATTCTGGGCCCGCACACTTTAGGAAGGATGTGAAGGCCTTAGAGAGGGTACGGAGGGAGATTGACCAGAATGGTCCCGGGGGATGTGGGACTTCAGTGACGGGGAGAGACTGGAGAAGCTGGGGTTGTTCCCCTCGGAGCAGAGAAGGTTGAGAGGAGATTCGATCGAGGGGTTCAGAATCACGAGGGGATGTGGACAGAGTGGATCGAGAGAAACCGTTCCCCATTGGTGGAAGGGTGGAGAACCAGAGGGACACAGATTGAAGGCGATTGGCAGAAAGGCGACACGAGGATAAACCTTTTTACGCAGCGAGTGGTTAGGATCGGGGACGCACTGCCCGAGGGGGCGACGGAGGCAGACTCAATCGTGGCTTTCAAAAGGGGAGTTGGGTAAGTCCCTGAAGGAGAGAGGTTTGCCGGGCTCCGGGGAAAGGGCGGGGGGAGTGGACTGGCTGAGGTGCTCCTGCAGAGAGCCGGCACGGGTTCGAGGGGCCGAATGGCCTCCCCCTCCTGTAGTACTGACCTGTGGACATAGAAACATAGATAATAGGTGCAGGAGTAGGCCATTCGGCCCTTCGAATCTGCACCACCACTCAATATGATCATGGCTGATCATTCCCTCAGTACCCCTTTCCTGCTTTCTCTCCATACCCCTCGATCCCTTTAGCCGTAAGGGCCACAACTAACTCCCTTTTGAATATATCCAACGAACTGGCCCCAACAGGTTCGCAATTCTCTGAGTGAAGAAGCTTCTCCTCGTCTCGGTCCTAAATGGCTTACCCCTGGCCTGTTCAATGCTCCGCGGAGAGGTCACAATGCACCCTGCCTGGTGCGCCCCCTTCCCAGCCCCGAGAGGAAGTCACGCGTGACCAAAACTAGGGGGCCGTCAATATAAGGCAGTCACCAATAAATCCAATCGGGATTTCAGGAGAAAGCGCTCCACCAGAATTCCAGCTCCGATCCCTGCCCCTTACTGTAGCTGTTTATCAAAAGACCCCCTCCCACTTACATAAGGACATAAGAAATAGGAGCAGGAGTCGGCCATTCGGCCCCTCGAGCCTGCTCCGCCATTCAATAAGATCATGGCTGATCCGATCATGGACTCAGCTCCACTTCCCCGCCCGCTCCCCATAACCCTTCACTCCCTCATCGCTCAACAATCTGTCCATCTCCGCCTTAAATATATTCAATGACCCAGCCTCCACAGCTCTCTGGGGCAGAGAATTCCACAGATTTACAACCCTCCGAGAGAAGAAATTCCTCCTCATCTCAGTTTTAAATGGGCGGCCCCTTATTCTAAGATCATGCCCCCTAGTTCTAGTCTCCCCCATCAGTGGAAACATCCTCTCTGCATCCACCTTGTCGAGCCCCCTCATAATCTGATACGTTTCGATAAGATCACCTCTCATTCTTCTGAATTCCAATGAGTAGAGGCCCAACCTCCTCAACCTTTCCTCATAAGTCAACCCCCTCGTCTCCGGAATCAACTGAGTGAACCTTCTCTGAACTGCCTCCAAAGCAAGTGTATCCTTTCGTAAATATGGAAACCAAAACTGCACGCAGTACTCCAGGTGTGGCCTCACCAATACCCTGTATAACTGTAGCAAGACTTCCCTGCTTTTATACTCCATCCCCTTTGCAATAAAGGCCAAGATTCCATTGGCCTTCCTGATCACTTGCTGTACCTGCATACTATCCTTTTGTGTTTCATGCACAAGTACCCCCAGGTCCCGCTGTACTGCGGCACTTTGCAATCTTTCTCCACTTAAATAATAACTTGCTCCTACCTGTGTAGTCATGGGCTGGGTACAAGAGGCAGTCTGCAGGCAACGAGAAGATCTTTTCATGGACGGACTGGTACAGAGTCTTAGGACAACCTGGAAAAATGTCCCGAAGAGAATTAGAAATGAAAAGGAGATGACAGAGAGAACTTGTATTTATATAGCGCCTTTCACAACCACTGTCGTCTCAAAGCGCCTCACGACCAATGAAGTACTTTTTGGAGTGTGGTCACTATTGTATTGTGGGAAACGCGGCAGGCAATTTGCGCACAGCAAGCTCCCACACACAGCAATGTGATAATGACCCAGATCACATCTGCTTTTAGTGATAGAAACATAGAAAGATAGAAAATAGGTGCAGGAGTAGGCCATTCGGCCCTTCGAGCCTGCACCACCATTCAATAAGATCATGGCTGATCATTCCCTCAGTACCCCTTTCCTGCTTTCTCTCCATACCCCTTGATCCCTTTAGCCATAAGGGCCACATCTAACTCCCTCTTGAATATATCCAATGAACTGGCATCAACAACTCTCTGCGGCAGGGAATTCCACAGGTTAACAACTCTCTGAGTGAAGAAGTTTCTCCTCATTTCAGTCCTAAATGGCCTACCCGTTATCCTAAGACTATGTCCCCTGGTTCTGGACTTCCCCAACAATCGGGAACATTCTTCCTGCATCTAACCTGTCCAGTCCCGTCAGAATCTTATACATTTCTATGAGATCCCTTCTCATCCTTCTAAATTCCAGTGAATACAGGCCCAGTTGATCCAGTCTCTCCTCATATGTCAGCCCAGCCATCCCGGGAATCAGTCTGGTGAACCTTCGCTGCACTCCCTCAATAGCAAGAACGTCCTTCCTCAGATTAGGAGACCAAAACTGAACACAATATTCCAGGTGAGGCCTCACCAAGGCTCTGTACAACTGCAGTAAGACCTCCCTGCTCCTATACTCAATTCCCCGAGCTATGAAAGCCAACATACCATTTGCCTTCTTCACCACCTGCTGTACCTGCATGCCAACCTTCAATGACTGATGTACCATGACACCCAGGTCTCGTTGCACCTCCCCTTTTCCTAATCTGCCGCCATTCAGATAATATTCTGCCTTTCTGTTTTTGCCCTCAAAATGGATAACCTCACATTTATCCACATTATACTACATCTGCCATGCATTTGCCCACTCACCTAACCTGTCCAAGTCACCCTGCAGCCTCTTAGCATTCTCCTCACAGCTCACACCGCCACCAAGTTTAGTGTCATCTACAAACTTGGAGATATTACACTCAATTCCTTCATCCAAATTATTGCTGTATATTGTAAATAGCTGGGGTCCCAGCACTGAGCCCTGCGGCACCCCACTAGTCACTGCCTGCCATTCTGAAAAGGACCCGTTTATCCCGACTCTCTGCTTCCCGTCTGCCAACCAGTTCTCTATCCACGTCAGTACATTATCCCCAATACCATGAGCTTTGATTTTGCACACCAATCTCTTGTGTGGGACCTTGTCAAAAGCCTTTTGAAAGTCCAGATACACCACATCCACTGGTTCTCCCTTGTCCACTCTACCAGTTACATCCTCAAAAAATTCCAGAAGTTTTGTCAAACATGATTTCCCTTTCATAAATCCATGCTGACTTGGACCGATCCTGTCACTGCTTTCCAAATGCGCTGCTATTTCATCTTTAATAATTGATTCCAACATTTTCCCCACTACTGATGTCAGGCTAACCGGTCTATAATTACCCACCTTCTCTCTCCCTCCTTTTTTAAAAAGTGGTGTTACATTAGCTATCCTCCAATCCATAGGAACTGATCCAGAGTCGATAGACTGTTGGAAAATGATCACCAATGCATCCACTATTTCTAGGGCCACTTCCTTAAGTACTCTGGAATGCAGATTATCAGGCCCCAGGGATCTATCGGCCTTCAATCCCATCAATTTCCCCAACACAATTTCCCACCTAATAAGGATATCCTTCAGTTCCTCCTTCTCACTAGACCCTCAGTCCCCTAGTATTTCCGGAACGTTATTTGTGTCTTCCTTCGTGAAGACAGAACCAAAGTATTTGTTCAATTGGTCTGCCATTTCTTGGTTCCCCATTATAAATTCACCTGAGTCTGACTGCAAGAGACCAATGTTTGTCTTCACTAATCGTTTTCTCTTCACATATTTATAGAAGCTTTTGCAGACAGTTTTTATGTTCCCTACAAGCTTCCTCTCGTACTCTATTTCCCCCCTCCTAATTAAACCCTTAGTCTTCCTCTGTTGAATTTTACATTTCTCCCAGTCCACAGGTTTGGCTTTTTCTAGCCCAATTTATATGCCTCTTCCTTGGATTTAACACTATCCTTAATTTCCCTTGTTAGCCACGGTTGAGCCACCTTCCCCATTTTATTTTTACTCCAGACAGGGATGTACAATTGTTGAAGTTCATTCATGTGATCTATAAATGTTTGCCATTGCCTATCCACCGTCAACCCTTTCAGTATCATTCCCCAGTCTATTCTAGCCAATTCACGTCTCATACCATCGAAGTTACCTTTCCTTAAGTTCAGGACCCTAGTCTCCGAACTAACTGTGTCACTCTCCATCTTAATAAAGTGATGTTGATTGAGGGATAAATATTGGCCCCAGGACAACGGGGAGAACTCCCCCTGCTCTTCTTCCAAATAGTGGCCCCGGGATCTTTTACATCCACCCGAGAGGGCAGACGGGGCCTCGGTTTAACGTCTCATCCGAAAGACGGCACCTCCGACAGTGCAGCGCTCCCTCAGTACTGCCCCTCCTACAGTGCAGCGCTCCCTCAGTACTGCCCCTCCTACAGTGCAGCGCTCCCTCAGTACTGCACCTCCGACAGTGTGGTGTTCCCTCAGTACCACCCCTCCGACAGTGTTGTGTTCCCTCAGTACTGCCACTCCGACAGTGCGGCACTCCCTCAGTACTGCCCCTCTGACAGTGTTGTGTTCCCTCAGGACTGCCCCTCCGACAGCGCAGTACGGCACTCCCTCAGTACTGCCCCTCCGACAGTGCGGCGCTCCCTCAGTACTGCCCCTACGACAGTGCGGCGTTCCCTCAGTACTGTCCCTCCGACAGTGCGGCGCTCCCTCAGTACTGCCCCTCCGACAGTGCGGTGCTCCCTCAGTACCGCCCCTCCGACAGTGCGGCGCTCCCTCAGTACTGCCCCTCCGACAGCGCGGCGCTCCCTCAGTACTGCCCCTCCGACAGTGCGGCGCTCCCTCAGTACTGCCCCTCTGACAGTGTTGTGTTCCCTCAGGACTGCCCCTCCGACAGCGCAGTACGGCACTCCCTCAGTATTGCCCCTCCGACAGCGCGGCGCTCCCTCAGTACTGCCCCTCCGACAGCGCAGGCCAATCAGGAGGCTCGGACTGGGGAACGTCAACAGAGGAATCCGCAATAAATCTTTCTGTACAGAAGGTGCCTTTTGGTTCTGCGCGGAGGGAGGGGTTTCCTGCGCACTCTCCACCTTGCCATCCTCGTCTGCCGTCCGGACACGCCATGGCGGCCATCTTGCCGTCCGGAGGAGGCGGGGGTCCCCGATGGAGTGAACTCTACGCGGGAGTCCTCCCTCTATTTATCGGGGACTTGGCCTGGAGGGTGGTGCACGGGACAGTCCCGTGCAATCGGTCGTTAAATCGGTTCACGGGCTCCCGGGGCCGCCTGCGATTTCTGCGGCCTGGAGGAGTCCGTGTTCCACGTGTACGTTCAGTGTGTGAGGTTGCAGCCCCTCTTCCATTGCTTGAAGGGGCCGCTCCTCAAATTCTGGCTGTGCACTTCAGTCCCACGCTCCTGATCTTTGGGCACCCTGTGCGGAGGGGAGCGGGGCAAGTCCGAGGGCCTCCTCGTGGGGCCTGCTCCTGGGCCCTGGCCAAGGGGAGGCCATTAACCGGTCCAGGCAGCGGGCAGTCGAGGGGGTCGTTCAGCCCCGACTGCCTGCCTCTCGTCCACGGGTTACAGCCAAGCCGGGGTGGCCCTGGAGATGGGAGCACGCGGTGTCCACCGGTACGCTCGCGGCCTTCCGCGAGAGGTGGGCGCCGGAGGGACTGGAGTGCACCGTCGCCCCCGGGGCAACCTAAGTTGATTTGGTAAAGTTCCCAAGTTAATTTGGACAATTTGTTGGTTCCGACGCCTTCTCAAAAAGGGGGCATTTGATTTTAAAGTTCTGCCAAAATTAGTTGTACAGAAGGTGATTGGTGGGGGGTGGGGGGGGTTGAGAGGGGGCTTGGGGCAGCAGGGGGCGAGACGGAAGGGCTTACCTTGCTGAAAATCTGTGCGTCCACAACCCCTGATCAGAAGCGCGTCTCCGGTGAACGCCATCGAACTGTCATTGAGCACGTAGGTTAGGCAGCCGTCCGTGTGACCTGGGGTCGAGCGGGCCTCCAAAAACTAGCCAGGACCGAAACCCAAAGCAAATCAAATCACGTT
Source organism: Pristiophorus japonicus (assembly GCF_044704955.1). Taxonomy (NCBI): domain Eukaryota; kingdom Metazoa; phylum Chordata; class Chondrichthyes; family Pristiophoridae; genus Pristiophorus; species Pristiophorus japonicus. The sequence continues at coordinate 9,887,999 of NC_092007.1, read as the reverse complement.
TTTTTTTTCCAAAAAAAATGAGCCCGACGGGGCGAAAAACATTTGCTGACGACACAAAGCTCGGCGGGACTGTCAGCATTGAGGAGAAGACACTGCGTCTGCAAAGGGGCATCGACAGGCACAAGCGAGAGGGCAGCTAGGCGGCCAATGCAGTTTAGCGCGGGGAAAAGGTGAGGTCTTTCGCTTGGGTCGGAAGAATTGTAACACGGAAGCTTTTTTTAACTGGTGAGAAACTTTTAAATGCTGGTGTCCAGGGAGATCTGCATCTCCCGAGACACAGAGAGTTTGTTTGCAGGTACAGCAAGTCATTCAGGCAGGCAAATGGCACGTTGGCCTTTATTGCAAGGTTGGGTGGAGTGGAAGAGACGGAAGTCTTGCTACAATTGTACAGGGCCTGTGCACAGTTCTGGTCTCCATATACCTGGGTTAGACCACACTTGGAGCACCGTGTACAGTTCTGGTCTCCATATACCTGGGTTCGACCACACTTGGAGCACCGTGCACAGTTCTGGTCTCCATATACCTGGGTTAGACCACACTTGGAGCACCGTGCACAGTTCTGGTCTCCATATACCTGGGTTAGACCACACTTGGAGCACCGTGTACAGTTCTGGTCTCTATATACCTGGGTTAGACCACACTTGGAGCACTGTGCACAGTTCTGGTCTCCATATACCTGGGTTAGCCCACACTTGGAGCACCGTGCACAGTTCTGGTCTCCATATACCTGGGTTAGCCCACACTTGGAGCACCGTGCACAGTTCTGGTCTCCATATACCTGGGTTAGACCACACTTGGAGCACCATGTACAGTTCTGGTCTCCATATACCTGGGTTAGACCACACTTGGAGCACCGTGCACAGTTCTGGTCTCCATATACCTGGGTTCGACCACACTTGGAGCACCGTGCACAGTTCTGGTCTCCATATACCTGGGTTAGACCACACTGGGAGCAGCGTGCACAGTTCTGGTCTCCATATACCTGGGTTAGACCACACTTGGAGCACCGTGTACAGTTCTGGTCTCTATATACCTGGGTTAGACCACACTTGGAGCACTGTGCACAGTTCTGGTCTCCATATACCTGGGTTAGCCCACACTTGGAGCACCGTGCACAGTTCTGGTCTCCATATACCTGGGTTAGCCCACACTTGGAGCACCGTGCATAGTTCTGGTCTCCATATACCTGGGTTAGACCACACTTGGAGCACCGTGTACAGTTCTGGTCTCCATATACCTGGGTTAGACCACACTTGGAGCACCGTGCACAGTTCTGGTCTCCATATACCTGGGTTCGACCACACTTGGAGCACCGTGCACAGTTCTGGTCTCCATATACCTGGGTTAGACCACACTGGGAGCACCGTGCACAGTTCTGGTCTCCATATACCTGGGTTAGACCACACTTGGAGCACCGTGCACAGTTCTGGTCTCCGTGTTATGGAATGGATATCGAGGCACTGGAGAAGGTGCAGGGAAGATTTACGAGGATGATACATGAACTGGGAGGTTATAACTATCAGGAAAGACTGGGTCCCTTTACTCTAGAACAGAGAAGGCTGGTGGGGTGAGCTGATGGAGGTGTGTAGATTATGAAAGGGTTCGATAGGGTAGACGTAGAGAAGATGTTTCCACTTGTGGAGGGAGACCAGAACTCGGGACCATCAATATACGACAGTCACTGATAAATCCAATGGGGAATTCAGGAGAAACTTCTTTACCCAGAGAGGGGTGAGAATGGGGATCTCACTCCCACAGGGAGGGGTCGAGGCGAGGAGCAGAGATACATTTAAGGGGAAGCTGGATAAACACATGAGGGAGAAGGGAATTGAAGGATATGGTGATGGGGTGAGATGGAGAGGGGAGGGAGGAGCCTGGTGTGGAGCATAAATCCCGGCACGGAGCGGTGGGACATAAACCCCGGCACGGAGCGGTGGGACCGAACGGCTGCAAAATCTGATATCATTCTTAGTCCGGAGTTTACTTACGAATTTGCCAAAGTTGATGTAGTCACCCTCCTTAATGCAAATGTCAGCCAAGGCTCCGCTGTCATTGGATATAACACTTCGACATCCAGGCATCATTGTCTTCATGAGGCCAGTGCCAGTCACATGATCGGCATGGCAGTGGGTATTGGCTGCGTACGGAACAAGGAGACCAATAGCGTCAATCTCTACCAGCCTTCAACGATAGATCTGATAGGCGGTTGAGGGGAAGGGGCAAAGACCTGAAAAGGTCCTTGCATTGATGTAGCGCCTTTCACCCCCTCAGGATGGCCCAAAGCGCTTCACAGCCAATGAAGCACCCTTGACGTGTGCTCGCTGTTGCATTGTGGGAAACGCGGCAGCCAATTTGCGCACAGCAAGCTCCCACACACAGCAATGTGATAATGACCCAGTTCATCTGTATTTTTAGTGATGTTTGTTGCTGGATATTGGCCCCAGGACACCGGGGAGAACTGCTCCCTGATCGTCTTCCAAATAGTGGGCTCTGGGATCTTTTGCGTCCACCTGAGAGGGCAGACGGGGCCTCGGTTTAAGGCCGCATGTGAAAGTCGGTATCTCCGAAAGTGCGGCACTCCCTCAGTACTGCCCCTCCGACAGCGCGGTGCTCCCTCAGTACTGCCCCTCCGACAGTGCGGTGCTCCCTCAGTACTGCCCCTCCGACAGTGCGGTGCTCCCTCAGTACCGCCCCTCCAACCGTGCGGTGCTCCCTCAGTACTGCCCCTCCGACAGTGCGGCACTCCCTCAGTACTGCCCCACTGACAGTGCGGCACTCCCTCAGTAGTGCCCCTCTGACAGTGCGGCGCTCCCTCAGTACTGCCCCTCCGACAGTGCGGCACTCCCTCTCGGCTTTACAAGGTGGATGCAGAGAGGATGTTTCCACTGATGGGGGAGACTAGAACTAGGGGGCATGGTCTTAGAATAAGGGGCCGCCCATTTAAAACTGAGATGAGGAGGAATTTCTTCTCTCAGAGGGTTGTAAATCTGTGGAATTCTCTGCCCCAGAGAGCTGTGGAGGCTGGGTCATTGAATATATTTAAGGTGGAGATAGACAGATTTTTGAGCGATAAGGGAGTGAAGGGTTATGGGGAGCGGGCGGGGAAGTGGAGCTGAGTCCATGATCGGATCAGCCATGATGGTATTAAATGGCGGAGCAGGCTCGAGGGGCCGAATGGCCGACTCCTGCTCCTATTTCTGATGTTCTTATGCCGTTCGGGCGGACATTAAATCTCCAACGACCACTGTCGACAGAAGATTGGGTACGAGTTCTCCGCCTGGTAACCCCGCGGCCCAAATTCCTCCCTCCACTAACGTCGCTTGAGAGAAAATAACAGATTCATCTCATTGCACCCCGTGGGAGCTTGCTGTGTACAACATGGCCGCCACCTTGGCCGGGAAGACATGAGCGACTGGTGTGTGTGGGAGCTTGCTGTGCGCAAACTGGCTGCTGCGTTTCCCACAATACAACAGTGACCGCACTCCAAAACGTACTTCATTGGCTGTGAGGCGCTTTGAGACGTTTGGGGGACGTGAAGAGCTGATAGGCCAATGGTCTATTTCTGTGTTGTAAATTCAATGTAATTCTAAGTAGGTCCAATGACCCCGCCCCCTTCCTCAACCCCCTCTCAGCCTAGCAACCCGACGATCTGCCCTGGGAGTGTTTGATGGGACAGTGTAGAGGGAGCTTTACTCTGTATCTAACCCCCTGTACCTGTACCTGCCCTGGGAGTGTTTGATGGGACAGTGCAGAGGGAGCTTTACTCTGTATCTAACCCCGTGCTGTACCTGCCCTGGGAGTGTTTGATGGGACAGTGTAGAGGGAGCTTTACTCTGTATCTAACCCCCTGTACCTGCCCTGGGAGTGTTTGATGGGACAGTGTAGAGGGAGCTTTTCTCTGTATCTAACCCCCTGTACCTGCCCTGGGAGTGTTTGATGGGACAGTGCAGAGGGAGCTTTACTCTGTATCTAACCCCGTGCTGTACCTGCCCTGGGAGTGTTTGATGGGACAGTGTAGAGGGAGCTTTACTCTGTATCTAACCCCCTGTACCTGTACCTGCCCTGGGAGTGTTTGATGGGACAGTGCAGAGGGATCTTTACTCTGCTTCTAACCCCGTGCTGTACCTGCCCTGGGAGTGTTTGATGGGACAGTGTAGAGGGAGCTTTACTCTGTATCTAACCCCATGCTGTACCTGTACCTGCCCTGGGAGTGTTTGATGGGACAGTGCAGAGGGAGCTTTACTCTGTATCTAACCCCGTGCTGTACCTGTACCTGCCCTGGGAGTGTTTGATGGGACAGTGTAGAGTGAGCTTTACTCTGTATCTAACCCCATGCTGTACCTGTACCTGCCCTGGGAGTGTTTGATGGGACAGTGTAGAGGGGGCTTTACTCTGTATCTAACCCCATGCTGTACCTGTACCTGTCCTGGGAGTGTTTGATGGGACAGTGTAGAGGGAGCTTTACTCTGTATCTAACCCCCTGTACCTGTACCTGCCCTGGGAGTGTTTGATGGGACAGTGTAGAGGGAGCTTTACTCTGTATCTAACCCCCTGTACCTGTACCTGCCCTGGGAGTGTTTGTTGTGGATGGTGAGAACACCTTGGATTAAATATTGTATTTTTCTTACCTGCATAGAGCAGATTGAGCCCGAGTTCCTGAATTAATTTAACATCTCTGCTGACTGTTTCCAGCACTGGGTCAATGATTACTGCCTCCTTGCTCTGTACATCTCCTAGTAAGTAGGTATATGTGCAACTGATCTTCTCAAACAGCTAGTTGAGTCAGAGGAGCGAAAGACAATTGGTGATTAGATCAGACATACAATCTGGACAAAACGTAACCATTCACTCCCGTCTGGAACTGTACAGCCTGTATGTGTGTGTGTCTCAGTGTGGGCTCCTGTACATGTACAGTACTGAGGGAGCGCCGTACTGCGCTGTCGGAGGGGCAGTACTGAGGGAGTGCCGTACTGCGCTGTCGGAGGGGCAGTACTGAGGGAGTGCCGTACTGTCGGAGGGGCAGTACTGAGGGAGTGCCACGCTGTCGGAGGGGCAGTATTGAGGGAGTGCCGCGCTGTCGGAGGGCCAGTACTGAGGGAATGCCGCACTGTCGGGAGGTGCAGTACTGAGGGAGCGCCGCACTGTCGAAGGGGCAGTACTGAGGGAGTGCCACACTGTCGGAGGTGCAGTACTGAGGGAGTGCCGTACTGTCGAAGGGGCAGTACTGAGGGAGTGCCGCACTGTGCTCTGTCTGTCTGACTGTCTTTCTCTGCCTCTCTCTCTCTGTCTCTCTCTCTCTCTCTGTCTGTCTCTCTCTGCCTCTCCTCCCCTCTCTCTCTCTCGCTCTCTGTCTCTCTCTCTCTCTCTGTCTCTCCCTCTCTGTCTCTCTCTCTCTTTCTCTCTCTCTCTGTCTCTGTCTCTGTGTGTGTGTCTCTCTCTCTCTCTATTTCTCTGTTTCTCTCTCTCTCTCTGTCTGTCTCTCTCTCTCTCTCTCTGTCTGTCTCTCCCTCTCTCTCTGTCTCTCTCTCTCTCTGTCTGTCTCTCCCTCTCTCTCTCTCTGTCTCTCTCTTTCTCTCTCTCTCCCTTTCTCTCTCTCTCTGTCTGTGTGTGTGTGTGTCTCTCTCTCTCTCTGTTTCTCTCTGTCTCTCTCTCTGGCTGTCTCTCTCTGTCTTTCTTTTTCTCTCTGTCTGTCTCTCTCTCTCTCTCTCTCTGTCTGTGTCTCTCTGTCTCTCTCTCTCTGGCTGTCTCTCTCTGTCTGTCTCTCTCTCTCTCTCTGTCTCTCCCTCTCTCTCTGTCTCTCCCTCTCTCTCTCTTTCTCTCGCTCTCTCTGTCTCTCTCTCTCTCTTTCTCTCTATCTCTGTCTGTGTGTGTGTGTGTGTCTCTCTCTCTCTGTTTCTCTCTGTCTCTCTCTCTGGCTGTCTCTCTCTGTCTTTCTTTCTCTCTCTGTCTGTCTGTCTCTCTCTCTCTCTCTCTCTGTCTGTGTCTCTCTGTCTCTCTCTCTCTCTCTGGCTGTCTCTCTGTCTTTCTTTCTCTGTCTCTCTCTCTCTGTCTCTCTCTCTCTCTCTGTCTCCCTCTCTCTCTCTCTCTCGCTGTCTCTCTCTCTCTCTCTCTCGCTGTCTCTCTCTCTCTCCCTGTCTCTCTCCCTGTCTCTCTCTCTCTCTCTCTGTCTGTCTCTCTCTCTCTCTCTCTCGCTGTCTCTCTCTCTCTGTCTCTCTCTCTCTCCCTGTCTCTCTCTCTCCCTCTCGCTGTCTCTCTCTCTCTCCCTGTCTCTCTCTCTCTCTCCCTGTCTCTCTCACTGTCTCTCTCTCTCTCTCTCTGTCTCCCTCTCTCTCCCTGTCTCTCTCTCTCTCTCTGTCTCTCTCTCTCTCCCTGTCTCTCTCACTGTCTCTCTCTCTCTCTCTCTGTCTCCCTCTCTCTCCCTGTCTCTCTCTCCCTGTCTCTCCCCCTCTCTCTCCCCCTCTCTCTGTTTAATTCGGGCTTGTCTGCTAGTTATGGCGGGGGCCTGTTGTGCTGGCTCACCCGGTGACTCACCTGTCGGAATATTAACCCTTTCGCCAGTGCCGACTGGTGGTGGCTGAGACGGAGGGTGGTGATGAGGGGCTGGATGTGCAGCACATTCCTGCCCCGGTGAAATCCAGCCGCAGGCCCCGGAGTGACAGCCCGGCCTCCCCGGCAGACGGAGTTGAGCAGAATCCGGCCCACTGCACTCATGTTACAAAGCGGCCAAGCCAGAGAGAGAGAGAGAGCGAGAGAGAGAGAGAGAGAGAGAGAGAGTGTTACTTCCTGCTGCACTGCCCAGGGTCCGAGGAACACTGGGGAACTTTGTCGTGAGAGGGAGGTTAAACATTAACCGGAGGCGACATTTCCAACGCCTTGCGTAACTTTATTGCTGGGGAGGAGGCCGGAGGTTTTGAGCGACCCTGGTCAGGCCTTTCAGAGCGATGAGAGAGAGAACGTACGCCTCTGGCCTGGACGCTTTGGGGAGTCTCGTGTCTGGGGGGGACCATGCGGACAATGTGGCCCTGCCCAGCGGAGCTGGTCGAGTGTGTGGTCAGTGCTTCGATGCTGGGGATGTTGGGCCTGGTCGAGGACGCTAACGTTGGTGCGTCTGTCCTCCCGGGGGATTTGCCGGATCTGGCGGAGACAGCGTTGGTGGTATTTCTCCGGCGACTCGAGGTGTCTACTGTACACGGTCCATGTCTCTGAGCCCCCCCCCCCATACAGGAGGGCGGGTATCACCACAGCCCCCGAGCGCTCCACTCAGAACTCAAATTTAAAAAAAAACCACGTTGCAAATCAATAATCAATTTTGGCGGAGCAGGGGGGGCTCCGGGGGCAGAATGTCCGTAATCTCCGCGGGTGGGGCTTAAGGTCTGCGTGGAAGGGCGGAGGTCGCGAGGGGGGCCGAGGGGAGCACTGAGGGGGGCCGAGGGGAGCACTGAGGGGGCCGAGGGGAGCACTGAGGGGGGCCGAGGGGAGCACTGAGGGGGGCCGAGGGGAGCACTGAGGGGGGCCGAGGGGAGCACTGAGGGGGGCCCAGGGGAGCACTGAGGGGGGCCGAGGGGAGCACTGAGGGGGGCCGAGGGGAGCACTGAGGGGGGCCGAGGGGAGCACTGAGGGGGGCCGAGGGGAGCACTGAGGGGGGCCGAGGGGAGCACTGAGGGGCTAAGGGGGGCCGAGGGGAGCACTGAGGGGGCCGAGGGGAGCACTGAGGGGGGCCGAGGGGGGCCGAGGGGAGCACTGAGGGGGGCCGAGGGGAGCACTGAGGGGGGCCGAGGGGGCCGAGGGGAGCACTGAGGGGCAACTTGGAACATTCACAGGGCGGGAGCAATTGTCGGGGTCCCTCCCTCTCCCCTTCCCCTCCCTCTCCTCCTCCCTCCTCTCCCACTCCCTCCTCTCCCCTCCTATACCCCTCCCCTCCGATCCGTCTCCTCCTAGGCCTCCCCTCCTATCCCACTCCCTCCTCTCCCACTCCCTCCTCTCCCCACTCCCTCCTATCCCCCTCCCTCCTACCCCCCTCCTACCTATCCCTCCCCCCTCCTCCTCTCCCCTCCTATCCCACTCCCTCCTATCCCTCCCCTCCTATTCCCCTCCCTCCTATCCTCTCCCCTCTTAACCCTCCCTCCGATCCGTCTCCTCCTCCCCCTCCCCTCCTATCCCCCTCCATCCTATCCTCCCCTCCTATCTCCCTCCCTCCTATCCCACTCCCCTCCTATCCCCTCCCCACCTAGCCCCCTCCCTCCTATCCCACTCCCTCCAATCCCACTCCATCCTATCCCACTCCCCTCCTATTCCACTCCCTCCTATCCCCCTCCATCCTATCCCACTCCCTCCTATCCCCTCCCCCCTATCCCCCTCCCTCCTATCCCACTCCCCTCCTATTCCACTCCCTCCTATCCCCTTCCCTCCTATCCCACTTCCCTCCTATCCCCTCCCCTGCTATCCCCTCCCCTCCTATCCACTCCCCTCCTATCCCCTTCCCTCTTATCCCCCTTCCTCCTATCCCCTTCCCTCCTATCCCACTCCTATCCCCCTCCCTCCTATCCCACTCCCTCCTATTCCCCACTCACTCCTATTCCCTCCCCTCCTATCCCCCTCCCCCCTATTCCCCTCCCCTCCTATCCCTCTCCACTCTTATCCCCCCTCCTTCCTATCCCATTCCCTCCTATTCCCTTCCCTCCAATCCCCTCCCCTCCTATCCCCCTCCTTTCCTGACCCCCTCCCCTCCTATCCCTCTCCACTCCTATCCCCCTCCCTCCTACCCCACTCCCTCCTATTCCCTTCCCTCCAATCCCCTCCCCTCCTATCCCCCTCCTTTCCTGACCCCCTCCCCTCCTATTCCCCTCCCTCCTATCCTCCCCTCTTAACCCTCCCTCCGATCCGTCTCCTCCTCCCCCTCCCCTCCTATCCCCCTCCATCCTATTCCTCCCCTCCTATCTCCCTCCCTCCTATCCCACTCCCCTCCTATCCCCTCCCCACCTAGCCCCCTCCCTCCTATCCCACTCCCTCCAATCCCACTCCATCCTATCCCCACTCCCCTCCTATTCCACTCCCTCCTATCCCCCTCCATCCTATCCCACTCCCTCCTATCCCCTCCCCCCTATCCCCCTCCCTCCTATCCCACTCCCCTCCTATTCCACTCCCTCCTATCCCCTTCCCTCCTATCCCACTTCCCTCCTATCCCCTCCCCTGCTATCCCCTCCCCTCCTATCCACTCCCCTCCTATCCCCTTCCCTCTTATCCCCCTTCCTCCTATCCCCTTCCCTCCTATCCCACTCCTATCCCCCTCCCTCCTATCCCACTCCCTCCTATTCCCCACTCACTCCTATTCCCTCCCCTCCTATCCCCCTCCCCCCTATTCCCCTCCCCTCCTATCCCTCTCCACTCTTATCCCCCCTCCTTCCTATCCCATTCCCTCCTATTCCCTTCCCTCCAATCCCCTCCCCTCCTATCCCCCTCCTTTCCTGACCCCCTCCCCTCCTATCCCTCTCCACTCCTATCCCCCTCCCTCCTACCCCACTCCCTCCTATTCCCTTCCCTCCAATCCCCTCCCCTCCTATCCCCCTCCTTTCCTGACCCCCTCCCCTCCTATCCCTCTCCACTCCTATCCCCCTCCCTCCTATCCCCCTCCCTCCTATCCTCCTCCCTCCTATCCCCCTCCACTCCTATCCCCCTCCCTTCTATCCCACCCCTCCTATCCCTCCCCTCCTATCCCTCCCTCTCCTATCTCTCCCTCCTATCCCTCCCCTCCTATCCCTCCCTCCTATCCACCTCCCCTCCTATCCCTCTCCACTCCTATCCCCCTCCTTCCTATCCCATTCCCTCCTATTCCCTTCCCTCCAATCCCCTCCCCTGCTATCCCCCTCCCCTCCTATCCACCTCCCCTCCTATCCCTCTCCACTCCTATCCCCCTCCCTCCTATCCCACTCCCTCCTATTCCCTTCCCTCCAATCCCCTCCCCTCCTATCCCCCTCCACTCCTATCCCCCTCCCTTCTATCCCGCCCCTCCTATCCCTCCCCTCCTATCCCCCTCTCCTCCTATCCCTCTCCACTCCTATCCCCCTCCCTCCTATCCCCTCCCCCCTCCTCTCTCCCCTCCTATCCCCCCCTCCCCAACCACTCCTATCCCGGATCGAGTGCCCCCCCCACCCCCGGTACAGTGTCAATGGCGACTGCTTCTTGCTGACCCTCAGCGCTCCCGGTGAGGTTGGTCAGGACGGAGTGCGGTGCTGTGTTTGAATAAACCCTGACGTGTGTGTGTCTCAGTGTGGGCTCCTGGTCATGTCCAGCACACAGCGGGTAACGGCAACGGGTCACTGGGCAGCACTCCACCTCTGAGCCACAAGGTCGTGGGTTCGAGTCCCACTCCACAGACTAAGCACAAAATCCAGGTCGTCACACCCCCAGGGGCAGTACTGAGGGAGTGCCTCACTGTCGGAGGGGCAGTACTGAGGGAGTGCCTCACTGTCGGAGGGGCAGTACTGAGGGAGTGCCTCACTGTCGGAGGGGCAGTACTGAGGGAGCGCCTCACTGTCGGAGGGGCAGTACTGAGGGAGTGCCTCACTGTCGGAGGGGCAGTACTGAGGGAGCGCTGCACTGTGCTCTGTCTGTCTTTCTCTGCCT
>NC_092007.1:9843648-9877176 GCF_044704955.1 Pristiophorus japonicus | reverse complement strand
CCGACAGTGCGGGGCTCCCTCAGTACTGCCCCTCCGACAGTGCGGCGCTCCCTCAGTACTGCCCCTCCGACAGTGCGGGGCTCCCTCAGTACCGCCCCTCCGACAGTGCGGGGCTCCCTCAGTACCGCCCCTCCGACAGTGCGGCACTCCCTCAGTACTGCCCCTCCGACAGTGCGGCACTCCCTCAGTACCGCCCCTCCGACAGTGCGGCGCTCCCTCAGTACCGCCCCTCCGACAGTGCGGCGCTCCCTCAGTACTGCCCCTCCGACAGTGCGGGGCTCCCTCAGTACTGCCCCTCCGACAGTGCGGCACTCCCTCAGTACTGCCCCTCCGACAGTGCGGCGCTCCCTCAGTACCGTTCCTCCAGGACAAAGAAACCCCGCTCGATGGGCCACGCTCCCCACCACCTTCAACACTCACTCCCTCCACCACCTTCAACACTCACTCCCTCCACCACCTTCAACACTCACTCCCTCCACCACCTTCAACACTCACTCCCTCCACCACCTTCAACACTCACTCCCTCCACCACCTCCAACACTCACTCCCTCCACCACCTTCAACACTCACTCCCTCCACCACCTTCAACACTCACTCCCTCCACCACCTCCAACACTCACTCCCTCCACCACCTTCAACACTCACTCCCTCCACCACCTCGAACACTCACTCCCTCCACCACCTCCAACACTCACTCCCTCCACCACCTCCAACACTCACTCCCTCCACCACCTCCAACACTCCCTCCCTCCACCACCTCCAACACTCACTCCCTCCACCGCCTCCAACACTCACTCCCTCCACCACCGGCGCACCGTGGCTGCGGTGTGCACCGTCTACAAGATGCACCGCGGCAACTCGCCAAGGCTTCTTCGGCAGCACCTCCCAAACCCGCGGCCTCTACCCGCCTCGAAGGACCAGGGCAGCAGGTCCATGGGAACACCACCCCCTCCACGTTCCCCTCCCAGTCACACACACACCATCCCTCGACTGGGAAATATATCGGCCGTTCCTTCATCGTGGCTGGGTCACAATCCCGGAACTCCCTCCCTAACAGCACTGTGGGAGCACCTTCACCACACGGACTGCAGCGGTTCAAGAAGGAGGCTCAGCACCACCTTCGTACAATCACCGAGATTTACGGCGCGGGAGGAGGCCATTTCGGCCCATCGTGTCCGTGCCGGCCGACCAAGAGCTACCCAGCCTAATCCCACTTTCCCGCTCTGGGTCCGTAGCCCTGTAGGTTACAGCACTTCAAGTGTACATCCAGGTACTGTTTAAATGTGGTGAGGGTTTCTGCCTCTACCACCCTTTCAGGCCGTGAGTTCCACCCCAGACCCCCACCGCCCTCTGGGTGAAGACATTTCCCCTCAAATCCCCTCTAAACCTCCCCCCAATTACTTTCAATCTGTGCCCCCTGGTTGTTGACCCCTCTGCCAAGGGAAACAGGTCCTTCCTATCCACTCTATCCAGGCCCCTCATCATTTTACACACCTCAATCAGGTCTCCCCTCAGCCTCCTCTGTTCCAAAGTAAACAACCCCAGCCTATCCAATCTTTCCTCATCGCTAAAACTCTCCAGTCCCGGCAACATCCTGGTAAATCTCCTCTGCACCCTCTCCAGTGCAACATCCTGGTAAATCTCCTCTGTACCCTCTCCAGTGCAACATCCAGGTAAATCTCCTCTGCACCCTCTCCAGTGCAATCACATCCTTCCTGTAATGTGGTGACCAGACCTGCACGCAGTACTCCAGCTGTGGCCTAACCAGTGTTTTATACAGTTCAAGTATAACCTCCCTGCTCTTGTATTCCATGCCTCGGCCAATAAAGGCAAGTATCCCGTATGCCTTCTTAACCACCTTATCCACCTGGCCTGCTACCTTCAGGGATCTGTGGAACTACACTCCCAGGTCCCTCTGTTCATCTACACTTCTCAGTGTCCTACAATTTAACATGTATTCCCTTGCCTTGTTAGCCCTCCCCAAATGCATTACCTCACACTTCTCCGCATTAAACTCCATTTGCCACTGTTCTGCCCACCTGACCAGTCCGAACCTTCTCGAGGGCAATTAGTGATGGGCGATGCCTTGTCCTGAAAATGGCCAATAATAAGGAAAGAATGACAGTGTCTCTGTTTAAAAGCTGTTCCTTTATCTAATCTGGAATAGCTACTTGTTGGATGGTCCTGAATCGAGCAGTGAAGGCTCAGAGGCCGAGGAGGAGGAGGAGGATGTGGATTTAACAGGCCGTCTTTCAATTCGACCTGAGGCTGCTTCAGAGAAACAGGTATGATCTTGTATAAATGCATATCCGTAGGAATTACAGGAACAGGAGGAGGCCCATTCAGCCCCAGGAGCCTGTTACACAGGAACAGGAGGAGGCCCATTCAGCCCCTCGAGCCTGTTACACAGGAACAGGAGGAGGCCCATTCAGTCCCTCGAGCCTGTTACACAGGAACAGGAGGAGGCCCATTCAGCCCCTCGAGCCTGTTACACAGGAACAGGAGGCGGCCCAATCAGCCCTTCGAGCCTGTTACACAGGAACAGGAGGAGGCCCATTCAGCCCCAGGAGCCTGTTACACAGGAACAGGAGGAGGCCCATTCAGCCCCTCGAGCCTGTTACACAGGAACAGGAGGAGGCCCATTCAGCCCCAGGAGCCTGTTACACAGGAACAGGAGGAGGTCCATTCAGCCCCTCGAGGCTGTTACACAGGAACAGGAGGAGGTCCATTCAGCCCCTCGAGGCTGTTACACAGGAACAGGAGGAGGCCCATTCAGCCCCAGGAGCCTGTTACACAGGAACAGGAGGAGGCCCATTCAGCCCCTCGAGCCTGTTACACAGGAACAGGAGGAGGCCCATTCAGCCCCAGGAGCCTGTTACACAGGAACAGGAGGAGGTCCATTCAGCCCCTCGAGGCTGTTACACAGGAACAGGAGGAGGCCCATTCAGCCCCTCGAGCCTGTTACACAGGAACAGGAGGAGGCCCATTCAGCCCCTCGAGCCTGTTACACAGGAACAGGAGGAGGCCCATTCTGAGTCACATAAGAAATGACAGCAGGTGACCAAAAGCTTGGTCAAAGAGGGCGGTTTTAAGGAACGTCTTGAAGGAGGAAGTGGTTCCCGATTCCCACTCTCCTTTGTGTGAAGAAGTGCTTCCTGACATCATCCCTGAAAGGGTGGTAGAGGCAGAAACCCTTACCACATTTAAACAGTACCTGGATGTGCACCTGAAGTGCCGTAACCTACAGGGCTACGGACCCAGAGCGGGAAAGTGGATTTAGGCCGGGTAGCTCTTGGTCGGCCGGCATGGACACGATGGGCCGAAATGGTCTCCTGTGTTGTAAATTTCTGTGATCACCCCGGGGGGGGGGTCTGTGGATGTGTATGTGGGTCCCCCTCGCCCTGGGTGGCCATTGTAGGGTGTTTGTTTTTCTCACTACTCTGCTTCTTAGATCGGAACTTATACTGGGAAAGAACAGCACGTGGCACAATATTTTAGGCTTAACCCAGTGTCCGTTTTATTAGGCAACAAAAAAACGACTTAAAAACTACAGGTCTAGACTTCTGCGAGAAATTGACCGAAGACATACAATCGCCATTCCTGGCTGTAGCTATTGTAGGTTCGTGGTCGTTGGTTCCGTGACCTGTTGGTTCTTCTGGCCGTTCTCTGCAGTGCCTGTTCCTTCCCTTCCGTGCCTGCTCCCTGTTTCTTCCTGTGTTGCCTGCACTCCTCCTGTCTTCCTGTCCTCCTTCTGCTGAGCTGCTTCTCGCCCGTAGAGTATGAATAAGTTTCCTGCTGGGCCGGGGTCCGATTAATGCGCCTGGGGCGACGTGGTGATCTGTTTAACTGGCTGTGGTGATGGGAGTTTTTCAATGGCTACTAATTTGCACACGGAGTCGACAGTGCAAAAAAAATAACTCCTTATCCTGAATGCCCCGTTATCCAAAAATGTGCATTTCGCAGGGTCCTTTGCACTCCTGGTTTTCTTGCAGACTTGGTAGTCTCTGGGGTATCGACATCTTTGTATACATAACGAAGTTTCATTCCTTGATCACAGAGATTGCTTTTAATGGGTGATGATTCACCATTTGCCTCAGGCTTGGGGCCTGTTCCCCTCCCAGGTAGCCCCACAGGTTCTACTTTAAAACATAGTTTGTCTGTGGCCTCTTCCTGTGCCTTGTTTCAAAAATAAATTGGTGCATCTTACGGTGGGGTGGGGGGTGCTGTGTGTGTGTGTGTGTCTCTCTCGGCCCGCCGGCTGAGCTTGGTGGGGTCTCGGTCTGACCCTCGCTCTCCGCCCGCTGCAGGGGTCTCCGGATCTGCCCCGCAAGGCCCCGGCCAAGGAGCACAGACCCTCCCCCAGGAAGGAGCCCCGCCGGCCAAGCCAGGAGGGCCTCGGGCCCAGCACCTCCCGCAGCAACCCCAGGCCACTCACTCCGGACGAGGATTACGAGGGTTCGACGGATGAAGATGTGCCAGGTAGGATTCTTTGGAACATGTGTGGGGGGGGGGGGTGGGGGGTGTTGGTGGCGGAAGAGAGAATTAGGAGCAGGAGTCGGCCATTTTGGCCCCTCGAGCCTGCTCCGCCATTCAATGAGATCACGGCTGACCTTCGACCTCAACTCCACTTTCCCGCCCGATCCCTCGATTCCCTGAGACTCCAAAAACCCCTCGATCCCTGCCTTGTATATACCCAACGACTGAGCCTCCCCAGCCCTCTGGGGCAGAGAATTCCAAAGATTCACCCCCCTCCGAGTGAAAAAATTCCTCCTCATCTCAGTCCTCAATGGCCGACCCCTTATCCTGAGACTGTGTGACCCCTGGTTCTAGACTCCCCAGCCCGGGGGGGGGGAAACACCCTCCCTGCATCTACCCTATCACTCCCCCTCAGAATCTGGTGTGTTTCAATGAGATCACCTCGCATTCTTCTAAACTCCAGAGAATATCGGCCCGGTCTGCTCAATCTCTCCTCATAGGACAATCCCCCCATCCCAGGAATAAGAACATAAGAAATAGGAGCAGGAGTTGGCCATTCGGCCCCTCGAGCCTGCTCCACCATTTAATACGATCATGGCTGATCCGATCATGGACTCAGCTCCACTTCCCCGCCCGCTCCCCATAACCCTTCACTCCCTTATCGCTCAAAAATCTCTCTATCTCCACCTTAAATATATTCAATGACCCAGCCTCCACAGCTCTCTGGGGCAGAGAATTCCACAGGTTCACAACCCTCTGAGAGAAGAAATTCCTCCTCATCTCAGTTTTAAATGGGCGGCCCCTTATTCTAAGACCATGCCCCCTAGTTCTAGTCTCCCCCATCAGTGGAAACATCCTCTCTGCATCCAACTTGTCGAGCCCCCTCATAATCTGATACGTTTCGATAAGATCACCTCTCATTCTTCTGAACTCCAATGAGTAGAGGCCCAACCTCCTCAACCTTTCCTCATAAGTCAACCCCCTCATCCCCGGAATCAACCGAGTGAACCTTCTCTGAACTGCCTCCAAAGCAAGTATATCCTTTCGTAAATATGGAAACCAAAACTGCACGCAGTACTCCAGGTGTGGCCTCACCAATACCCTGTATAACTGGAGCAAGACTTCCCTGCTTTTATACTCCATCCCCTTTGCAATAAAGGCCAAGATTCCATTGGCCTTCCTGATCACTTGCTGTACCTGCATACTATCCTTTTGTGTTTCATGCACAAGTACCCCCAGGTCCCGCTGTACTGCAGCACTTTGCAATCTTTCTCCATTTAAATATCAGTCCGGTGCACCTTGGTTGCACTTCCCGAAGTCAAGTGTATCCTTCCTTGGGTATGTTTTGACTAGTTCCCCCAGCAAGTTGCTAGCTACCAGATCCAAGAAGGGGGCATATGATTGGAGGAGATGTACATGCACACAGACCCCCTCCCCTTTCATCTGCTGATACGAACTCGCTCAATGAGAATAATTGCGATTAAAGCAATTGATCACGTTTTCAATCTATATGCAAATGCAGAGTGCCGAGAGGGTTGTAAGGAGTTGGTTGCTTTGTGCTTAGTGGCTTCCAGTTGACAATTCGAGAGGGACCTCGCAAACAGCCCGAAGATTCCCCAAGCACGCGCTGTAATTATTATTCTTGATTCGTATTCCTGTGTCAGCCGTGGCTCAGTGGGCAGCAATCTCTCTCGCCTCGGAGTCAGAAGGCTGTGGGTTCGAGTCCCACTCCAGGGACTCGAGCACAACTGGAGGGGCAGTACTGAGGGAGCGCCGCACTGTCGGAGAGGCAGTACTGAGGGAGCGCCGCACTGTCGGAGGGGTAGTACTGAGGGAGCGCCCACTGTCGGAGGGGCAGTACTGAGGGAGCGCCGCACTGTCGGAGGGGCAGTACTGAGGGAGCGCCCACTGTCGGAGGGGCAGTACTGAGGGAGCGCCGCACTGTCGGAGGGGTGGTACTGAGGGAGCGCCGCACTGTCGGAGGGGCAGTACTGAGGGAGCGCCGCACTGTCGGAGGGGCAGTACTGAGGGAGCGCCGCACTGCGCTGTCGGAGGGGCAGTACTGAGGGAGCGCCGCACTGTCGGAGGGGCAGTACTGAGGGAGCGCCGTACTGCGCTGTCGGAGGGGCGGTACTGAGGGAGCGCCGTACTGCGCTGTCGGAGGGGCAGTACTGAGGGAGCGCCGCACTGCGTTGTCGGAGGGGCGGTACTGAGGGAGCGCCGTACTGCGCTGTCGGAGGGGCAGTACCGAGGGAGCGCTGTACTTTCAGATGAGACATTAAACCCGAGGCACAGGCCGTTCGGCCCAACCAGTCCAGGCCGGTGTTTATGCCCCACTCGAGCCCCCTCCCGTCTTTCCCCATCTAACTCTATCACCATAACCCTCTATTCCCTTCTCCCCCGTATACTTGTCCAGCCTCCCCTTAAATGCCTCGATACTATTCACCTCAACCCCTCCCTGTGGGAGCGAGCTCCACATTGTCACCCCTCTCTGGGTAAAGAAGTTTCTCCTGAATTCCCCCTTGGATTTAAGAGAAATATTTGTTCCTGGGACGTGGGCGGTCGCTGGCCAAGGCCGGCATTTATCGCCCATTCCCTCGTCGCCCCTTGTGAAGGTGGTGGTGAGCCGCCTTCTTGAACCGCTGCAGTCCGTGTGGTGAAGGTGCTCCCACAGTGCTGTCGGGGAGGGAGTTCCGGGATTGTGACCCAGCCACGATGAAGGAACGGCCGATATATTTCCCAAGTCGAGGGATGGTGTGTGATGCTATTGGTGACTATCTTATATTGATGGCCCCCCCAGTTCTCCTCTCCCACTCCCCCTCCCCGAGTGAAAATATCTTCTCTATGTCAACCCTTCAGTCCTGTTTTTTTTTTTTATTTTGGACAGATTTCCGAAAGTCGAGGGCTTTGTTTGTTTCATACTGTGTCGTCTATGTTGCTATTTCCCAGAAAATACACACCGTGAAATGGAACAAATGAATTCTGTGCTTTTAAGGCGGAGTTTGCGTTTGTTTTTGACTCGTGGTCTTAACGTGTGGAAGAGCGCAAACTCACTCTTTTGCTTCATGTTGTTTGTGTGTGTGTGTGTGTGACCAGTTGGTGGGAAGAGTTTCGAAGATGACTCTGGCTGTGACACGGAGGATGAACTCAAGAGGTAGGTGCTTTGAGCAATTCCTCGCCCCATTGGCAGAGCAACATCTCTCTCGCGAGTCCCGCCCGAGTCGAGGGCGAGTTGCTTCCACGCGCGAGTGGGTTCTCGAGTGACTCGAGGAGAGACCAGTGCGAGGCCCACAGTCTGTCACAGGTGGTTGCTGGGACGGGGGTATGGACCTGGGGTGGCGGTTTGTTCCGGTCGGCCTGGCTCGGCCGGTCTTTGCTGGTGTCGCGACCGTATTCTCTGGAGACGGCTTGGGTGTGGTGGTCCAACGTTTGCTCCGAGGAAGCCTTCGTCTGTAGCCTGCAGGAGGACCTCGCTGGACCGGTCAGGTGGGCAGAGCAGTGGCAAATGGAGTTCAATGGGGAGAAGTGTGAGCGAATGCATTTGGGGTGGGCGAACAAGGCAAGGGAACACACGTTAGATGGTCCTACACTGAGAAGTGTAGAGGAACAGAGGAACCTTGGAGAGCAGGTCCACAGATCCCTGAAGGTCGCAGGCCAGGTGGATAAGGGGGTTAAGAAGGCATACGGGATGCTTGCCTTTATTGGCTGAGGCTTGGAATACAAGAGCAGGGGAGGTTATGCTTGAACTGTATAAAACACTGGTTAGCCCACAGCTGGAGTACTGCGTGCAGGTCTGGTCACCACATTACAGGAACGATGTGATTGCACTGGAGAGGGTGCAGAGGAGATTTACCAGGATGTTGCACTGCAGAGGGTGCAGAGGAGATTTACCAGGATGTTGCACTAGAGAGGGTGCAGAGGAGATTTACCAGGATGTTGCACTGCAGAGGGTGCAGAGGAGATTTACCAGGATGTTGCACTGCAGAGGGTGCAGAGGAGATTTACCAGGATGTTGCACTGCAGAGGGTGCAGAGGAGATTTACCAGGATGTTGCACTGCAGAGGGTGCAGAGGAGATTTACCAGGATGTTGCACTGGAGAGGGTGCAGAGGAGATTTACCAGGATGTTGCACTGGAGAGGGTGCAGAGGAGATTTACCAGGATGTTGCACTGGAGAGGGTGCAGAGGAGATTTACCAGGATGTTGCACTGGAGAGGGTACAGAGGAGATTTACCAGGATGTTGCCGGGACTGGAGAGTTTTAGCGATGAGGAAAGATTGGATCGGCTGGGGTTGTTTACTTTGGAACAGAGGAGGCTGAGGGGAGACCTGATTGAGGTGTATAAAATGATGAGGGGCCTGGATAGAGTGGATAGGAAGGACCTGTTTCCCTTGGCAGAGGGGTCAACAATCAGGGGGCACAGATTGAAAGTAATTAGGGGGAGGTTTAGAGGGGATTTGAGGGAAATGTCTTCACCCAGAGGGTGGTGAGGGTCTGGAACTCATGGCCTGAAGGGGCAGAAACCCTCACCACATTTAAACAGTACCTGGATGTACACTTGAAGTGCAGTAACCTACAGGGCTACGGACCCAGAGCGGGAAAATGGGATTAGGCTGGGTAGCTGTTGGTCGGCCGGCACGGACATGATGTGGGGCTGGAGGAGGTTACAGAGATGGGGAGGGGGTGTAGGGGCTGGAGGGATTTGAAAAGAAGGATGAGAGTTTTGAAATCGAGGCATTGCTTAACCGGGAGCCAATGTAGGTTAGCGAGCACAGGGGGTGATGGGTGAGTGGGACTTGGTGTGAGTTAGGACATGGGGCAGTGAGCACAGGGGGTGATGGGTGAACGGGACTCGGTGTGAGTTAGGACACGGGGCAGTGAGCACAGGGGGTGATGGGTGAGTGGGACTCAGTGTGAGTTAGGACACAGGGCAGTGAGCACAGCGGGTGATGGGTGAGTGGGACTGGGTGCGAGTTAGGACACGGGGTCAGTGAGCACAGGGGGTGATGGGTGAGCGGGACTCGGTGTGAGTTAGGACACGGGGGCAGTGAGCACAGGGGGTGATGGGTGAGTGGGACTCGGTGTGAGTTAGGACACGGGGGCAGTGAGCACAGGGGGTGATGGGTGAGTGGGACTGGGTGTGAGTTAGGACACGGGGCAGTGAGCACAGGGGGTGATGGGTGAGTGGGACTCGGTGTGAGTTAGGACACGGGGGCAGTGAGCACAGGGGGTGATGGGTGAGTGGGACTCGGTGTGAGTTAGGACACGGGGGCAGTGAGCACAGGGGGTGATGGGTGAGTGGGACTCGGTGTGAGTTAGGACACGGGGGCAGTGAGCACAGGGGGTGATGGGTGAGTGGGACTCGGTGTGAGTTAGGACACTGGGCAGTGAGCACAGGGGGTGATGGGTGAGTGGGACTGGGTGTGAGTTAGGACACGGGGCAGTGAGCACAGGGGGTGATGGGTGAGTGGGACCCGGTGTGAGTTAGGACACGGGGGCAGTGAGCACAGGGGGTGATGGGTGAGTGGGACTCGGTGTGAGTTAGGACACGGGGGCAGTGAGCACAGGGGGTGATGGGTGAGTGGGACTCGGTGTGAGTTAGAACACTGGGCAGTGAGCACAGGGGGTGATGGGTGAGTGGGACTCGGTGTGAGTTAGGACACGGGGGCAGTGAGCACAGTGGGTGATGGGTGAGTGGGACTGGGTGTGAGTTAGGACACGGGGGCAGTGAGCACAGTGGGTGATGGGTGAGTGGGACTGGGTGTGAGTTAGGACACTGGGCAGTGAGCACAGGGGGTGATGGGTGAATGGGACTCGGTGTGAGTTAGGACACGGGGGCAGTGAGCACAGGGGGTGATGGGTGAGTGGGACTCGGTGTGAGTTAGGACACTGGGCAGTGAGCACAGGGGGTGATGGGTGAGTGGGACTCGGTGCGAGTCAGGACACGGGGACAGTGAGCACAGGGGGTGATGGGTGAGTGGGACTCGGTGCAAGTCAGGACATGGGGACAGCCGAGTTTTGGATCACCTCTAGTTTACGTGGGGTAGAATGTGGGAGGCCGGCCAGGAGTGTGTTGGAATGGTCAAGTCTGGAGGTAACGGAGGCAGGGATGAGGGTTTCAGCAGCGGATGAGCTGAGGCAGGGGGTGGAGACGGGCGATGTTACGGAGGGGGAAACAGGCGGGTTTAGTTATGCTGCGGGTATGTGGCCGGAAGCTCATTTCAGGGTCAGATATGAGAGCGAGGTTGGTTCAGCCTCAGACAGGAGTTGGGGCGAGGGAGGGGGTCGGGGGCCTGGGGAACGGAGTTTGTGGCGGGGACTTGCGGGGGGGAAAATATGTCGAGAATCCTTTTAACTTGAAACTGCATTTTTATTTTACTTTTGATCTGCACTTTTTAGTTCCCTTCTCGAGAGTGCGTCCTGCACAATTTCAACACCCACATCGGTACTCGAGAGCAATTCTCGTACTCACTGCAGCGATACCTCGGTGATGTCGCTGGGGCTGTTGATCAGGCAGAGATCTGTTTTTTTTAATTCTTTTTAAGCCTCCTCCAAGCCCCTTCTCCAGTTTGCTCAATCGGAGCTCTCCTGAAGGCACTCCCACCTGTGCCACAGCTCTCTACCGATCAATACTTCTCTCCAGAATTTATCTATCTACGTTTTCAAAAGGAACCTTGGACAAGCTACCCCCGTAATAGACTGATGGACGAGGTCAGAGATTGTGGAGCCCCGCACTGTCGGAGGGGCAGTACTGAGGGAGTGCCGTACTGCGCTGTCGGAGGGGCAGTACTGAGGGAGTGCCGTACTGCGCTGTCGGAGGGGCAGTACTGAGGGAGTGCTGTACTGCGCTGTCGGAGGGGCAGTACTGAGGGAGTGCCGTACTGCGCTGTCGGAGGGGCAGTACTGAGGGAGTGCCGTACTGCGCTGTCGGAGGGGCAGTACTGAGGGAGTGCCGCACTGCGCTGTCGGAGGGGCAGTACTGAGGGAGCGCCGTACTGCGCTGTCGGAGGGGCAGTACTGAGGGAGTGCCGCACTGTTGGAGGGGCAGTACTGAGGGAGTGCCGTACTGCGCTGTCAGAGGGGCAGTACTGAGGGAGTGCCGTACTGCGCTGTCAGAGGGGCAGTACTGAGGGAGTGCCGCACTGCGCTGTCGGAGGGGCAGTACTGAGGGAGCGCCGCACTGTCGGAGGGGCAGTACTGATGGAGTGCCGCACTGCGCTGTTGGAGGGGCAGTACTGAGGGAGTGCCATACTGCGCTGTCGGAGGGGCAGTACTGAGGGAGTGCCGCACTGTCAGAGGTGCCGTCTTTCGGATGAGACGTTAAACCGAGGCCCCGTCTGCCCTCTCCGGTGGATGTAAAAGATCCCGGGGCCACTATTTGGAAGAAGAGCAGGGGGAGTTCTCCCCGGTGTCCTGGGGCCAATATTTACCCCTCAATCAGAAAAAAACCGATGATCCGGGTCATTATCACATCGCTGTGTGTGGGAGCTTGCTGTGCGCAAATCGGCTGCCGCGTTTACAACAGTGACCGCACTCCAAAAGCACTTCACTAGCTGCGAAGGTGACGTCCGGTGGGCGTGAAAGGCGCTATGTGAATGCACGTCTTTGTTTGGCGAGACGCTCTGTTCGAGCGATTCCATCGGTTGCCGTGACCTCTAACCTTCTGACCCCCGCCCCCCCCCATTGTCTCTGTTCAGGGTGCAGGAACATCACCAAAGGAAACACAAGATGGTGAAGGAGCAGGAGAGCGACCCTTACGCGGGATCGACGGACGAGAACACGGACCGGGAGGAGGATACCAGAGCAGACTGTGACATGCCCATCCCTGAGCTCCCCGGTGAGTCCCTTTGGCCGGCCCCCTCCGGCGGGGGCGAAGGACTCGGATTCGGTCACGGGGCAAGTTTTTCCCCACTCCCGTGTTCTCGGGCAGCGCGCGAGCGGCGGCCAACTTACGGTGTGGGTGCAACAGACCCCTCGGCCTGAACCCGGGACGTTTCTCCTTCTGGAGGGAGACCAGAACTCAGGGCCATCAGTATACGACCGTCACTAATAAACCCGATGGGGAATTCAGGAGAAACTTCTTTACCCCAGAGAGGGGTGAGAATATGGAGCTCAGTACCGCCCCTCCGACAGCGCGCCGCTCCCTCAGTACTGCCCCTCCGACAGTGCGGCACTCCCTCAGTACTGCCCCTCCGACAGTGCGGCGCTCCCTCAGTACTGCCCCTCCGACAGTGCGGCACTCCCTCAGTACTGCCCCTCCGACAGTGCGGCACTCCCTCAGTACTGCCCCTCCGACAGTGCGGCGCTCCCTCAGTACTGCCCCTCCGACAGTGCGGCGCTCCCTCAGTACTGCCCCTCCGACAGTGCGGCACTCCCTCAGTACTGCCCCTCCGACAGTGCGGCGCTCCCTCAGTACTGCCCCTCCGACAGTGCGGCACTCCCTCAGTACTGCCCCTCCGACAGTGCGGCACTCCCTCAGTCCTGCCCCTCTGACAGTGCGGCGCTCCCTCAGTACTGCCCCTCCGACAGTGCGGCACTCCCTCAGTCCTGCCCCTCTGACAGTGCGGCGCTCCCTCGGGAGCACCATCTCAAAATATGTTTCTAAAATGCTGTTGTATTTTTTTGTATGTTTTAAAACTCTACCGCCTGTAAGACTGGGCGATGGGCCCAGCTTTTATCAGGCACAACAGTTTTGAGGACATCTGGGCAGGAGGTGGGTAATTATTGCAACCTTGCCCCTGCGAATAACGTCATTCCCGAGAGGCGGAGGATTTGTTGAGCCGGAACTCGACGGATCGGGAAAGCCGGTTTTCAGCGCAAGCGCGTTGAGCGCGGAAAAGCAGCTTTCGCAATGGCCTTCCGGGGTCCAGACACTCCGTGCGGGAGGCTGAGATTTCTGGGCCTTGGTCGTGTGGCGAGAGTTGACGACCCAGAGGACTGGGCCTGTGGTGAACGACCGGTATTCTTGGCCTTTATTGAACCTGTGACCTGTCCCACTTCATCGACCAACGCTCCTGACGTTATCGAGGGACCCAGGCCAGGCAGTAACTCTATCCCTTTTATTCTCCACAGACCTATTTATGGGGAAGCACTTTCTCCTGTACGGGGAGTTTCCCAATAATGAGCACCGGATCCTGACCCGATACATCACCGCCTTCAACGGGTGAGAGGCGTTTTATCTTTCAAAATCGTCTGGATTCAAAATGTACATGCAATTCGAACGTGTCCTAACTCGCACCCAGTCCCGCTCACCCATCGCCCCCTGTGCTCACTGCCCCCGTGTCCTAACTCACACCCAGTCCCGCTCACCCATCACCCCCTGTGCTCACTGCCCCGTGTCCTAACTCGCACCGAGTCCCACTCACCCATCACCCCCTGTGCTCACTGACCCCGTGTCCTAACTCGCACCGAGTCCCGTTCACCCATCACCCACTGTGCTCGCTGCCCCGTGTCCTAACTCGCACCGAGTCCCACTCACCCATCACCCCCTGTGCTCACTGCCCCGTGTCCTAACTCACACCCAGTCCCACTCACCCATCACCCCCTGTGCTCACTGCCCCGTGTCCTAACTCACACCCAGTCCCACTCACCCATCGCCCCCTGTGCTCACTGCCCCCGTGTCCTAACTCACACCGAGTCCCGCTCACCCATCACCCCCTGTGCTCTCTGTCCTGTGTCCTAACTCACACCCAGTCCCACTCACCCATCACCCCCTGTGCTCACTTCCCCCGTGTCCTAACTCACACCGAGTCCCGCTCACCCATCACCCACTGTGCTCACTGCCCCCGTGTCCTAACTCGCACCGAGTCCCACTCACCCATCACCCCCTGTGCTCACTGTCCCCATGTCCTAACTCACACCGAGTCCCACTCACCCATCACCCCCTGTGCTCACTGTCCCATGTCCTAACTCACACCGAGTCCCACTCACCCATCACCCCCTGTGCTCACTGCCCCGTGTCCTAACTCGCACCGAGTCCCGCTCACCCATCACCCCCTGTGCTCACTGCCCCGTGTCCTAACTCGCACCCAATCCCACTCACCCATCACCCCCTGTGCTCACTGCCCCGTGTCCTAACTCGCACCCAGTCCCACTCACCCATCACCCCCTGTGCTCACTGCCCTGTGTCCTAACTCACACCGAGTCCCACTCACCCATCACCCCCTGTGCTCACTGCCCTGTGTCCTAACTCACACCGAGTCCCACTCACCCATCACCCCCTGTGCTCACTGCCCCGTGTCCTAACTCACACCGAGTCCCACTCACCCATCACCCCCTGTGCTAGCCGACCTACATTGGCTCCGGTTTAAGCAACACCCCGATTTCAAAATTCTCATCCTGCTTTTCAAATCCCTCCAGCCCCTACACCCCTCCCTATCTCTGTAACCTCCTCTAGCCCCTACACCCCTCCCTATCTCTGTAACCCCCTACACCCCTCCCTATCTCTGTAACCTCCTCTAGCCCCTACACCCCTCCCTATCTCTGTAACCCCCTACACCCCTCCCTATCTCTGTAACCTCCTCCAGCCCCTACACCCCTCCCTATCTCTAACCTCCTCCAGCCCCTACACCCCTCCCTATCTCTGTAACCCCTCCAGCCCCTACTCCCCTCCCTATCTCTGTAACCCCTCCAGCCCCTACACCCCTCCCTATCTCTGTAACCTCCTCCAGCCCCTACACCCCTCCCTATCACTGTAACCCCCTACACCCCTCCCTATCTCTGTAACCTCCTCCAGCCCCTACACCCCTCCCTATCTCTAACCTCCTCCAGCCCCTACACCCCTCTCTATCTCTGTAACCTCCTCCAGCCCCTACACCCCTCCCTATCTCTGTAACCCCCTCCAGCCCCTACACCCCTCCCTATCTCTGTAACCTCCTCCAGCCCCTACACCCCTCCCTATCTGTAACCTCCTCCAGCCCCTACACCCCTCCCTATCTCTAACCTCCTCCAGCCCCTACACCCCTCCCTATCTCTAACCTCCTCCAGCCCTTACACCCCTCCCTATCTCTGTAACCACCTGCAGTCCCTCTAGTAGGTCTAAAGTGACTTGGGGCTTCAGGTATATAGATCATTAAAATGTACTTTAAGAACATAACAATTAGGAGCAGGAGTCGGCCATTGGCCCCTCGAGCCTGCTCCGCCATTCAATGAGATCGCGGCTGACCTTCGACCTCAACTCCACTTTCCCGCCCGATCCCTTGATTCCCCGAGACTCCAAATATCTCTCGATCCCAGCCTTCAATACACTCAACGACTGAGCCCCCACAGCCCTCTGGGGCAGAGAATTCCAAAGATTCACCCCCCTCTGAGTGAAGAAATTCCTCCTCATCTCAGTCCTCAATGGCCGACCCCTCATCCTGAGACTGTGTGACCCCTGGGTCTAGACCCCCCAGCCCCGGGGGGAAACACCCTCCCTGTATCTACCCTGTCAATCCCCCTCAGAATCTGGTGTGTTTCAATGAGATCGCCTCTCATTCTTCTAAACTCCAGAGTATAGGCCTGGTCTACTCAATCTCTCCTCATAGGACAATCCCCCCATCCCAGGAACCAGTCTGGTGAACCTTCGCTGCACTCCCTCTATGGCCAGTCCACCCTTTTCTTGGTTAAGTTTTGACAGGTCCCCGATTTGCCCCCGTATCCTGCGGAGGGCCTTGTGCTGATCATGAAGCCTCCCATCTTAACGCGTGACCTTTCACCTCTCTGTGCAGGGACCTGGAGGAGTACATGAACGACACGGTCAACTTCGTGGTCACTGCCGAGGATTGGGACGACAGGTTCGATGAGGTGAGGAGAGCGACAGGGCAGGTTAATCGTCTTGGAGCCACACAGCGTCATGCAATGGTGCTCGCAAGCCGATCGGCCAAAGGGGCAGAAGTTATGCCCCGTCACCTGGCTCACTTGTTGGAACAGGAGGAGGCCCATTCAGCCCCTCGAGCCTGTTACACAGGAACAGGAGGAGGCCCATTCAGCCCCTCGAGCCTGTTACACAGGAACAGGAGGAGGCCCATTCAGCCCCTCGAGCCTGTTACACAGGAACAGGAGGAGGCCCATTCAGCCCCTCGAGCCTGTTACACAGGAACAGGAGGAGGCCCATTCAGCCCCTCGAGCCTGTTACACAGGAACAGGAGGGGGCCCATTCAGCCCCTCGAGCCTGTTACACAGGAACAGGAGGAGGCCCATTCAGCCCCTTGAGCCTGTTACACAGGAACAGGAGGAGGCCCATTCAGCCCCTCGAGCCTGTTACACAGGAACAGGAGGAGGCCCATTCAGCCCCTCGAGCCTGTTACACAGGAACAGGAGGAGGCCCATTCAGCCCCTCGAGCCTGTTACACAGGAACTGGAGGAGGCCCATTCAGCCCCTCGGGCCTGTTACACAGGAACAGGAGGAGGCCCATTCTGAGCCACATAAGAAATTACAGCAGGTGACCAAAAGCTGGGTGAAAGAGCGCGGTTTTAAGGAGCGTCTTGAAGGAGGAGAGAGAGGTTTAGAGAGGCGGAGAGGTTTAGGGAGGGAGTTCCAGAGCTTGGGGCCCAGGCAACAGAAGGCACGGCCACCGATGGTGGAGCGATTATAATCAGGGATGGTCAGGAGGGCAGAATTAGAGGAGCGCAGACATCTCGGAG
Source organism: Pristiophorus japonicus (assembly GCF_044704955.1). NCBI lineage: Eukaryota > Metazoa > Chordata > Chondrichthyes > Pristiophoridae > Pristiophorus > Pristiophorus japonicus. Next base: position 9,860,077 of record NC_092007.1, on the reverse strand, counting down.
AGGGGGGTGTAGGGACTGGAGGGGGTTACAGAGATAGGGAGGGGTGTGGGGGCTGGAGGTTACAGAGGTAGCGAGGGGTGTAGGGGCTGGAGGAGGTTAGAGATAAGGAGGCGCGAGGGCCATGGAGGGATTTATAAACCGGGATGAGAATTTTGAAATCGAGCCGAGCCAATGTCGGTCATCGAGCACAAGGGGTGATGGGTGAGTGGGACTCGGTGCGAGTTAGGACACGGGGGCAGTGAGCACAGGGGGTGATGGGTGAGCGGGACTCGGTGCGAGTTAGGACACGGGGCAGTGAGCACAGGGGGTGATGGGTGAGCGGGACTCGGTGCGAGTTAGGACACGGGGCAGTGAGCACAGTGGGTGATGGGTGAGTGGGACTCGGTGTGAGTTAGGACACGGGGTAGTGAGCACAGGGGGTGATGGGTGAGTGGGACTCGGTGTGAGTTAGGACACGGGGCAGTGAGCACAGTGGGTGATGGGTGAGTGGGACTCGGTGTGAGTTAGGACACGGGGTAGTGAGCACAGGGGGTGATGGGTGAGTGGGACTCGGTGTGAGTTAGGACACGGGTCAGTGAGCACAGTGGGTGATGGGTGAGCGGGACTGGGTGCGAGTTAGGACACGGGGTAGTGAGCACAGGGGGTGATGGGTGAGCGGGACTGGGTGCGAGTTAGGACACGGGGTCAGTGAGCACAGGGGGTGATGGGTGAGCGGGACTCTGGGTGTGAGTTAGGACACGGGGCAGTGAGCACAGGGGGTGATGGGTGAGCGGGACTCGGTGCGAGTTAGGACACGGGGGTCAGCGAGCACAGGGGGTGATGGGTGAGTGGGACTCGGTGTGAGTTGGGACACGGGGGCAGCCGAGTTTTGGATCACCTCGTGTTTACGTCGGGTAGAATGTGGGAGGCCGGCCAGGAGTGCGTTGGAATCGTCAAGTCTGGAGGGAACGGACGAGGGCTTCTGCAGCGGATGAGCTGAGTTGGTGGGTGGAGAGGGGGACGGGCGATGTTTCGGAGGGGGCAACTATCTTACGGCTATGTGGCTGGAAGCTCATTTCGGGGAACAACAGAACGCCGGGGTTGCCAACAGTCTGGTTCAGCCTCGGGCAGGTGCATTTAAAAGTTTGACGCCATTTTTTTTTTTTAAAGCAGTGTGTTTGTCGAGACTGCCCGCGCGCTGACCTTTGAACCCTTTTCCCCCGCACAGGCACTGATGGAGAACGCGAACCTGGCCTTCGTCAAGCCGCGCTGGGTGTATGTCTGCAACGAGAAGCAGAGGCTGGTGCCTCACCAACCCTTTGTGGTGGTGCCGCAGTTGTAGTAGGAGCTCGGGGCAGGGGGGGGGGCGGCCCTGGGGGCCTAATCTCTGTCACCGCCGAAACCAGACGGAGGTGAGCGCGGGGTGGGGGGAAAACCGACAGAGATGGCCCTCTGGCTCCACGTCATTGACTCGACAGCACACTGCGAAGGGCCGAGACACTTGCCCGCGAACGGAAACAAGGCTGTGTCTGATTGTGTCGTGTGTGTTTTTTTTAAAAACAAATATACATTTTTGCGTCTTTTTAAGAAAAAATTTATATGTCCCCGACAGTAGTGTCGGCCGTTTCTCCGTGGGTCGCGCTCTCTCGCCTCTGGGTCGGAAGGTTGTGGGTTTCAGTCCTGCTCCAGGGACTTGAGCACAAAATCCAGGCTGTCACTCCCAGGGGCAGTGCTGAGGGAGCGCCGCACTGTCGGAGGGGCAGTGCTGAGGGAACGCCGCACTGTCGGAGGGGCAGTGCTGAGGGAGCGCCGCACTGTCGGAGGGGCAGTACTGAGGGAGCGCCGCACTGTCGGAGGGGCAGTACTGAGGGAGCGCCGTACTGTCGGAGGGGCAGTGCTGAGGGAGTGCCGCACTGTCGGAGGGGCAGTACTGAGGGAGCGCCGCACTGTCGGAGGGGCAGTACTGAGGGAGTGCCGCACTGTCGGAGGGGCAGTACTGAGGGAGTGCCGCACTGTCGGAGGGGCAGTACTGAGGGAGTGCCGCACTGTTGGAGGGGCAGTACTGAGGGAGTGCCGCACTGTCTGAGGGGCAGTACTGAGGGAGTGCCGCACTGTCGGAGGGGCAGTACTGAGGGAGTGCCGTACTGCGCTGTCGGAGGGGCAGTACTGAGGGAGTGCCGCACTGTCGGGGGGGCAGTACTGAGGGAGCACCGCACTGTCGGAGGGGCAGTACTGAGGGAGCGCCGCACTGTCGGAGGGACGGTACTGAGGGAGCGCCGCACTGTCGGAGGGGCAGTACTGAGGGAGTGCCGCACTGTCGGAGGTGCAGTACTGAGGGAGTGCCGCACTGTCGGAGGGGCAGTACTGAGGGAGTGCCGCACTGTCGGAGGGCAGTACTGAGGGAGTGCCGCACTGTCGGAGGGGCGGTACTGAGGGAGTGCCGCACTGTCGGAGGGACGGTATTGAGGGAGTGCCGCACTGTCGGAGGGGCGGTACTGAGGGAGTGCCGCACTGTCGGAGGGACGGTACTGAGGGAGTGCCGCACTGTCGGAGGGACCATCTTTCAGATGAGACATCTGCGCTCTCAGGTGGATGTAAAAGATACGGTGGCACTATTTCGAAGGAGAGCAGCTATCCCTCAATTAACATAATAGGAGCAGGAGTCGGCCATTCGGCCCCTCGAGCCTGCTCCGCCATTTAATACGATCACGACTGATCCGATCATGGACTCAGCTCCACTTCCCCGCCCGCTCCCCATAACCCTTCACTCCCTTATCGCTCAAAAATCTGTCTCTCTCCACCTTAAATATATTCAATGACCCAGCCTCCACAGCTCTCTGGGGCAGAGAATTCCACAGATTTACAACCCTCTGAGAGAAGAAATTCCTCCTCATCTCAGTTTTAAATGGGTGGCCCCTTATTCTAAGACCATGCCCCCTGGTTCTAGTCTCCCCCATCAGTGGGAACATCCTCTCTGCATCCACCTTGTCGAGCCCCCCTCATAATCTGATACGTTTCGATAAGATCGCCTCTCATTCTTCTGAATTCCAATGAGTAGAGGCCCAACCTACTCAACCTTTCCTCATAAGTCAACCCCCTCATCCCCGGAATCAACCGAGTGAACCTTCTCTGAACTGCCTCCAAAGCAAGTATATCCTTTCGTAAATATGGAAACCAAAACTGCACGCAGTACTCCAGGTGTGGCCTCACCAATACCCTGTATAACTGGAGCAAGACTTCCCTGCTTTTATACTCCATCCCCTTTGCAATAAAGGCCAAGATACCATTGGCCTTCCTGATCACTTGCTGTACCTGCATACTATCCTTTTGTGTTTCATGCACAAGTACCCCCAGGTGTCCCGCTGTACAGAAGCACTTTGCACAGGACTATCTGTTCCCAGTCAGGGACACTACCCCGAGAGAATCCGTTCACCGGTGTCGTTCAGTCCTGCCCCCCGCGTTTCTCAATCCTCTCTCACACACACTCATACACACACACTCTCACTCTGTGTGTCTGTCTTCCCCTCTCTCTGTTTCCCCCTGTCTCGCGCACTCTCTCGTGCTCTCTCTCTCTCTCTCTCTCTCTCTCTCTCTCTCTCTCTGGCGCTCTCTCTCTCTCTCCATCTCTCTGTCTCTATCTCTATCTCTGGCGCTCTCTCACTGGCTCATGCGCTCTCTCTGGCGCTCGCTCTCTATCTCTGGCACTCTCACTGGCTCATGCACGCTCTCGCTCTCTATCTCTCTGGCGCTCACGCTCTCGCTGGCTCATGCACGCTCTCGCTCTCTATCTCTCTGGCGCTCACGCTCTCTCTGGCGCTCTCGCTGGCTCATGCACGCTCTCGCTCTCTGGCGCTCACGCTCTCTCTCTCTCTCTGGCGCTCTCGCTGGCTCATGCACGCTCTCTCTCTCTCTATCTCTCGCTCTCGCTGGCTCATGCGCGCTCTCTCTATCTCTGGTGCTCTCGCTGGCTCATGCACGCTCTGGCGCTCGCTCGCTCTCTCTGTCGCTCGTTGGCTCATCACGCTCTCTGGTGCTCGCTCTCTCTATGGCGCTCTCGCTGGCTCATGCACGCTCTCTCTCTCTGGCTCTCGCTCTCTCTCTCTATCTCTATCTCTGGCGCTCTCGCTGGCTCCTGCACGCGCTCTCTCTCTCTCTCTCTCTCTGGCGCTCTCTCACTGGCTCACGCGCTCTCACTCCCTTGCTGTGTGTCTCTGGCTCTTACTCTCACACTCACCGTGCCACTGCTTGCCAGGTAAGATGAGGAGACAGTTGTAAACCGAGCACACTCGAAGTGCTCGCTGAGCCAACAAATCTAGTGGCCATATGCCTGGAAGTGAGTGAGTGAACTTTGCTGAGATTGTCCAGCGAGCATTGCAACTGACCTTACTGAGGTTGTCTAAATCTGTACCTGTCAGCTGTTTTTGTTAATTCTATTTTGCTGTAAATAAAAATTGGAGTGAAATTGTTCTACTTTTTCCCATACTGCCGTGTTGTATCTCATTATTCAGCTTGTTGTGTGGGGTCACTGGGATTGGGCCATCCCAGGCCAGTCTCATGGGGATTCTGGATCAGCCCAGCAGATTGGGCTGTCAGCCCCATAACTAAAGACCCCCTGTTTCCCCCTCCGTAACCATCAGCTCATCCAAAACCCCTCTGCCCCCGTGTCCTAACTCGCACCGAGTCCCACTCACCCATCACCCTCTGTGCTCACTGCCCTGTGTCCTAACTCACACCGAGTCCCACTCACCCATCACCCCCTGTGCTCACTGCCCTGTGTCCTAACTCGCACCCAGTCCCACTCACCCATCACCCCCTGTGCTCACTGCCCCATGTCCTAACTCACACCCAGTCCCACTCACCCATCACCCCCTGTGCTCACTGCCCTGTGTCCTAACTCGCACCCAGTCCCACTCACCCATCACCCCCTGTGCTCACTGCCCCGTGTCCTAACTCGCACTGAGTTCCACTCACCCATCACCCCCTGTGCTCACTGCCCCGTGTCCTAACTCGCACCGAGTCCCGCTCACCCATCACCCACTGTGCTCACTGCCCCGTGTCCTAACTCACACTGAGTCCCACTCACCCATCACCCCCTGTGCTCACTGCCCTGTGTCCTAACTCACACTGAGTCCCGCTCACCCATCACCCCCTGTGCTCACTGCCCTGTGTCCTAACTCACACCGAGTCCCACTCACCCATCACCCCCTGTGCTCACTGCCCCCGTGTCCTAACTCGCACCGAGTCCCACTCACCCATCACCCCCTGTGCTCATTGCCCTGTGTCCTAATTCGCACCCAGTCCCACTCACCCATCACCCCCTGTGCTCACTGCCCCCGTGTCCTAACTCACACCGAGTCCCACTCACCCATCACCCCCTGTGCTCATTGCCCTGTGTCCTAACTCGCACCCAATCCCACTCACCCATCACCCCCTGTGCTCACTGACCTACATTGGCTCTCGGTTAAGCAACGCCTTGATTTCAAAATTCTCATCCTCGTTGACAAATACCTACTCGTCCCTCCCTATCTCTGTAACCTCCTCCAGCCCCTACACCCCTCCCTATCTCTGTAACCTCCTCCAGCCCCTACACCCCTCCCTATCTCTGTAACCTCCTCCAGCCCCTACACCCCTCCCTATCTCTGTAACCTCCTCCAGCCCCTACACCCCTCCCTATCTCTGTAACCTCCTCCAGCCCCTACACCCTCCCTATCTCTAACCTCCTCCAGCCCCTACACCCTCCCTATCTCTGTAACCTCCTCCAGCCCCTACACCCATCCCTATCTCTGTAACCTCCTCCAGCCCCTGCACCCCTCCCTATTTCTGTAAGCTCCTACACCCCTCCCTATCTCTGTAACCTCCTACACCCCTCCCTATCTCTGTAACCTCCTCCAGCCCCTACACCCCTCCCTATCTCTGTAACCCCCTCCAGCCCCACAACCCCCCGAGATCTCTGCACTCCACTAATACTGCCCTCCTGACCATCCCTGATTATAATCGCTCCACCATCGGTGGCCGTGCCTTCTTTTGCCTGGGCCCCAAGCTCTGGAACTCCCTCCCTAAACCTCTCCGCCTCTCTCAACCTCTCCTTTAAGACGCTCCCTAAAACCGACCTCTTTGACCCAGCTTTTGGTCGCCTGTCCCTAATATCTGTGACTCGGTGACCCATTGTGTTTAACAATCACGCCTGTCGAAGTTTTACTATGTGAAAGGCGCTATATAAATGCAATGATGCAGCTCGGAAGCAAGCGATTCGGTCCATATTGCCTGTGCGGATTTTTTGATGGAGCCATTAAATTAGGCGCACCCCAATACCCTTTTCCCCACAGCCCTGTGAATGTGTTCCCTGGATGTATTAATCCAACTCACTTTCCCAAGTGTGATCAACTAAGTTAACGGGAATAAAGCACTGAGATCTTTGCGTTTCGAAGGCTGTGATAACTAGAGGTTACCAACAGTCCAGCCTCAGACCTGGTCACAGCACTCGCGTCCCCGATAAACCCTCGCGTAAAGCTGAAGATCTGAGATGGTTTGTCTTTTCTGCCATTAGTCGGGTGGAGAGAGGCCAGGACAGCTCGAGGGTCTACTGCATTTGGGAAATGCTACAGTTCGACGTTAACCCACCGCTCCGTGCCGGGGTTTATGTCCCACCGCTCCATGCCGGGGTTTATGTCCCACCGCTCCGTGCCGGGGTTTATGTCCCACCGCTCCGTGCCGGGGTTTATGTCCCACCGCTCCGTGCCGGGGTTTATGTCCCACCGCTCCGTGCCGGGGTTTATGTCCCACCGCTCCGTGCCGGGGTTTATGTCCCACCGCTCCGTGCCGGTGTTTATGTCCCACACCCAGCCTCCTCCCTCCCCTCTCCATCTCACCCCATCACCATATCCTTCTATCCCTTTCTCCCTCATGTGTTTATCCAGCTTCCCCTTAAATGTATCTCTGCTCCTCGCCTCAACCCCTCCCTGTGGGAGCGAGTCCCACATTCTCACCCCTCTCTGGGTAAAGAAGTTTCTCCTGAATTCCCCATTGGATTTATTAGTGACTGTCGTATATTGATGGCCCCGAGTTCTGGTCTCTCCCACAAGTGGAAATATCTTCTCTATGTCTACCCTATCATAATCTATACACCTCTATCAGATCATCCCCCAGCCTTCTCTTCTCCAGAGTAAAGGGACCCAGCCTTTCCTGATAGTTATAACCTCTCAGTTCTGGTATTATCCTGTAAAAGTTTTGTGGGACTGTGATTTCCATGTCCCTCAGCACTGCCCCTCCGACAGTGCGGGGCTCCCTCAGCACTGCCCCTCCGACAGTGCGGCACTCCCTCAGTACTGCCCCTCTGACAGTGCGGCGCTCCCTCAGTACTGCCCCTCCGACAGTGCGGCGCACCCTCAGTACTGCCCCTCCGACAGTGCGGGGCTCCCTCAGCACTGCCCCTCCGACAGTGCGGCACTCCCTCAGTACTGCCCCTCCGACAGTGCGGCGCTCCCTCAGTACTGCCCCTCCGACAGTGCGGCGCTCCCTCAGTACTGCCCCTCCGACAGTGCGGCGCTCCCTCAGTACTGCCCCTCCGACAGTGCGGCGCTCCCTCAGTACTGCCCCTCCGACAGTGCAGCACTCCCTCAGTACCGCCCCTCCGACAGTGCGGCGCTCCCTCAGTACCGCCCCTCCGACAGCGCGGCACTCCCTCAGTACCGCCCCTCCGACAGTGCGGCGCTCCCTCAGTACTGCCCCTCCGACAGTGCGGCGCTCCCTCAGTACTGCCCCTCCGACAGTGCGGCGCTCCCTCAGTACCGCCCCTCCGACAGTGCGGCGCTCCCTCAGTACTGCCCCTCCGACAGTGCGGCGCTCCCTCAGTACTGCCCCTCCGACAGTGCGGCGCTCCCTCAGTACTGCCCCTCCGACAGTGCGGCGCTCCCTCAGTACTGCCCCTCCGACAGTGCGGCGCTCCCTCAGTACTGCCTCTCTGACAGTGCGGCGCTCCCTCAGTACTGCCCCTCTGACAGTGCGGCACTCCCTCAGTACTGCCCCTCCGACAGTGCGGCGCTCCCTCAGTACTGCCTCTCTGACAGTGCGGCGCTCCCTCAGTACTGCCCCTCTGACAGTGCGGCGCTCCCTCAGTACTGCCTCTCTGACAGTGCGGCACTCCCTCAGTACTGCCCCTCCGACAGTGCGGCGCTCCCTCAGTACTGCCCCTCTGACAGTGCGGCGCTCCCTCAGTACTGCCCCTCCGACAGTGCGGCGCTCCCTCAGTACTGCCCCTCCGACAGTGCGGCGCTCCCTCAGTACTGCCCCTCCGACAGTGCGGCACTCCCTCAGTACTGCCCCTCCGACACTGCGGCGCTCCCTCAGTACTGCCCCTCCGACAGTGCGCCACTCCCTCAGTACTGCCTCTCTGACAGTGCGGCGCTCCCTCAGTACTGCACTGGTGTCGGCCTGGATCTTGTGCTCATGTTCCTGGAGTGGGATTTGAACCCACAACCTTCTGACTCCGAGGCAAGGGTGCTGCTCGCTGAGCCACGGCTGAGACTGGCAACATGCGATCACACAACGCAGGAAGAGGCCATTCAGCCCATCATACATGTGCCAACTCTTTGTTCGAGTTACCCAATTAGTCCCACTCTCCGCTCTTTCCCCACAGCCCTGTGGATTTTTTTCCTTTCAAGTATGTAAATAGAACGTGTTTTCCCAATCTCTGTCGAGTTAGCTCATATCAGCCAGGGGTTCAACACACTTGGAGCACCGTGCACAGTTCTGGTCTCCATATACCTGGGTTAGACCACACTTGGAGCACTGTGCACAGTTCTGGTCACCATACACCGGGGTTAGATCACACTTGGAGCACTGTGCACAGTTCTGGTCTCCATATACCTGGGTTAGACCACACTTGGAGCACTGTGCACAGTTCTGGTCTCCATATACCTGGGTTAGACCACACTTGGAGCACTGTGCACAGTTCTGGTCTCCATATACCTGGGTTAGACCACACTTGGAGCACCGTGCACAGTTCTGGTCTCCATATACCTGGGTTAGACCACACTTGGAGCACCGTGCACAGTTCTGGTCTCCATATACCTGGGTTAGACCACACTTGGAGCACCGTGCACAGTTCTGGTCTCTATATACCTGGGTTAGACCACACTTGGAGCACTGTGCACAGTTCTGGTCTCCATATACCTGGGTTAGATCACACTTGGAGCACTGTGCACAGTTCTGGTCTCCATATACCTTGGTTAGACCACACTTGGAGCACTGTGCACAGTTCTGGTCTCTATATTACAAAAAATGAGATAGAGGCACTGGAGAGGGTGCAGAGAAGACTTACGAGGATGATACCAGAAATGCGAGGGTGTACATATCAGGAAACGATCAACAGGCTGGGTCTCTTCTTTTGAAAACAGAAGGCTGAGGAGTGAGCTAATCGAGGTCTTTAAAATGCTGAAATGTTTTGATCGAGTGGATACAGAGAGAATGTTCCCACTTGTGGGGGAGAGCTTAACTCGGGGCCATCAATATACGATCGTCAGCAAGAAAACCCAAGGGGGAATTCAGGAGAAACCTCGTTACCCAGAGAGGGGTGAGAATGTGGAACTCGCTCCCACAGGGAGGGGTCGAGGCGAATAGTATCGAGGCATTTAAGGGGAGGCTGGACAAGTATATGGGGGAGGAGGGAATAGAGGGTTATGGTGATAGAGTTAGATGGGGAAAGACAGGAGGGGGCTCGAGTGGGGCATAAACACCGGCCTGGACTGGTTGGTCTGTTTCTGGGCCGTAGATCCTGTGTGAGCCTTGCGGGGTGAACGTTGAATTTTTTGAAAAGTGCTCCCTGATTAAGATGCGCATCCCACACGCGCCTGGAATCATTCCAAGGCAGCGACCCGACTTAAGCATCAGTTACCGCGGTTTGATCAAATTGCGATGCCGACAACCTCTTAACATTTCGCGGAGCATTAACTTGGATCAATCCACAGCATCTGCATCAAATGAAAGAGGCGATTAAACACCGAGTGAACAAGCAGCATGAATGGTAACTGGCAAGGTCCTGGGGAGTGCAAAGACGTTATTACTGAGCGCTTGACCAGAGTCGACACGAGCAAAATGCTGAATTAAAAATTAAACAGCCGACTGGTGTGATATATTCTTTATGACAGCACTAGGCACACAAGATAGCGCTGCAGAAGACGATCATGTGACTTTGTCCGATGACCCTTACATTATTGACATCAGTAGTTGCATTACCACAGTGGTCCACTGGGGGGGGGGGGGATTGGGGGCGCTCGATGTTACAATTGGGAATCACTGTCATCATCATCAGGCGCTCTTTCGAACCAGTATAACTTGCTTCCAGGCCACAAAGGATCAGTTCACAGGTGTTTCAATGAAGGAGCCGATGTTCCAGTCCTGAACTCCAGGGGTGGAAGGTGCCTGTGGGTGGATTGTTTTAACGTGGGGTGACCATTGTACACCAGCCACCACACGGGGCTTGACAGAGCGAGGTCTCGGTCCAGTGGCGAAGGGTTAACCAGGACGACTGGAGACCAGCCCTGCTGCACGGGCCCAGTGCGTACACACATATCGCACACAGTGTGGGCTGGGCCCGTGCTGCCCCCTAGGCCCTCGCCTCTTCTGGGCCACGTAGCCTCATTCTGCACTCCTCCGCCACGATGCCTCACCGCAGTGTCAGAGGGGCGGTGCAAAGGGAGTGCCGCACTGTTAGAGGGGCAGTGCTGAGGGAGCGCCGTACTGTTAGAGGGGCAGTGCTGAGGGAGCGCCGTGCTGCGCTGTCGGAGGGGCGGTACTGAGGGAGTGCTGCACTGTCGGAGGGGCAGTACTGAGGGAGTGCCGCACTGTCGGAGGGGCAGTACTGAGGGAGTACCGCACTGTCGGAGGGGCAGTACTGAGGGAGTGTCGCACTGTCGGAGGGGCAGTACTGAGGGAGTGCTGCACTGTCGGAGAGGCAGTACTGAGGGAGAGCCGCACTGTCGGAGGGGCAGTACTGAGGGAGTGCTGCACTGTCGGAGAGGCAGTACTGAGGGAGTGCCGCACTGTCGGAGGGGCAGTACTGAGGGAGTGCCGCACTGTCGGAGAGGCAGTACTGTGGGAGTGCCGCACTGTCGGAGGGGGACACAAAAGATCCCGGGGCCACTATTTGGAAGAAGAGCAGGGGGCGTTCTCCCCGGCGTCCTGGGGCCAATATTTATCCCTCAATCAACATAACAAAAAACAGATGTGATCCGGGTCATTATCACATCGCTGTGTGTGGGAGCTTGCTGTGCGCAAATTGCCTGCCGCGTTTCCCACAATACAACAGTGACTGCACTTCAAAAAGGTACTTCATTGGGCTGTGAGGCGCTTTGAGATGCCCGGTGGATGTGAAAGGTGCTATATAAATGCAAGTCTGTCTATATTTAGAATAGAGACTGTGGCAATGCAGGGGAACCTTGCGGATGTGAAATTAACATCCAGGGGCAATCGACTGACGGCCGGATCTGGTCGAGAGACATTTGAATGGATTTAAAATGAGTTCTCCTTCGCTTGATTCTGCTGGGCGATATTGTTTTTCGTAGATTCCTACTTGTTGCTAAGATGCGATTGATAGCGATGCGAAGAGGGGATTTGAGTACAGGAGCAGGGAGGTGTTGCTACAGTTGTACAGGGCCTTGGTGAGGCCACAGCTGGAGTATTGTGTACAGTTTTGGTCTCCTAACCTGAGGAAGGCCGTTCTTGCTATTGAGGGAGTGCAGCGAAGGTTCACCAGACTGATTCCCGGGATGGTAGGACTGACATATGAAGAAAGTCTGGATCAACTCGGCTTATATTCACTGGAGTTCAGAAGAATGAGAGGGGATCTCATAGAAACATATAAAATTCTGACGGGGTTAGACGGGTTAGATGCAGGAAGAATGTTCCCAATGTTGGGGAAGTCCAGAACCAGGGGTCACAGTCTAAGGATAAGAGGTAAGCCATAGAGGACCGAGATGAGGAGAAACTTCTTCACCCAGAGAGTGGTGAACCTGTGGAATTCTCTACCACAGAAAGTTATTGAGGCCAATTCACTAAATATATTCAAAAAGGGAGTTAGATGTAGTCCTTACTACTCGGGGGATCAAGGGGTATGGCGAGAAAGCAGGAATGGGGTACTGAAGTTGCATGTTCAGCCATGATCTTATTGAATGGCGGTGCAGGCTCGAAGGGCCGAATGGCCTACTCCTGCACCTATTTTCTATGTTTCTGTGAAACCAGAGGCGGGGTTCTGTCAGGTTATAAATCTTCAGAAAGAACACGGAAGAAGAGACACACAGAAAAAGTGGAAGGACTCGCGTACAGATGGAGACTGGTCGAAGGAACAAACAGACGACTGGACGCAAGGACGTGTAGTACGCGACGTACACGAAAGCAACCTCACGGCAGAGAACCAACCGGTCTCGGAACCAACGACCACGAACCTACAACAGCCGCAATTATTTTGTTGCATCTGTAGAACAATCGAACATTAATCCAAGTGGCCCCTGATTAAAGGGAGAGGGGGGAGGCATTAAAACCAACAAACTGAAACAAATTAAACTTTCGGCGGTCAACTTAAATCGAATTAGAATGTGGTTGCCCCGGGGGCGACGGTGCACTCCAGTCCCTCCGGTGCCCACCTCTCGCGGAAGGCCGCGAGCGTACCGGTGGACACCGCGTGCTCCCATCTCCAGGGACACCCCGGCTCGGATGTAACCCGCGGAAGAGAGGCAGGCAGTCGGGGCTGAACGACCCCCTCGACCGCCCGCTGCCTGGACCGGTTAATGGCCACCCCTTGGCCAGGGCCCAGGAGCAGGCCCCACGAGGAGGCCCTCGGACCTGCCCCGCTCCCCTCCGCACAGGGTGCCCAAAGATCAGGAGCGTGGGACTGAAGTGCACAGCCAGAATTTGAGGAGCGGCCCCTTCAAGCAATGGAAGAGGGGCTGCAACCTCGCACACTGAACGTACCCGTGGAACACGGACTCCTCCAGACCGCAGAAATCACAGGCGGCCCCGGGAGCCCGTGAACCGACTTAACAACCGATTGCACGGGACTGCCAATAGCTACAACCAGGAAGGGTGATTGTATGTCTTCAGTCGATTTCTCTCAGAAGTCCAGTTTTGTAGTTTTGGTTCGTTTCTTCACATAATAAAACTGACACTGGGTTAAGCCTAAAACTGTTGTCCTTTTCTTCTATAAGTTCCGGGGCCACAGAATCAGGGTAGAGTGTAAAACAAATACACGCTCTACAGTTCCCTCGGGGTGACCCCCCTCCTGCTCTCCCCTCCCCCCCCCCTCCAAAGATTGCAGCCTTTAGCAGGCTGAATTAATTCTCGCTCTCATATCTTTCTTTAACCTGTCAAGTGGCTGGTTTGCATAAGAGAATACTAGGCTGCCGGAGAGAGAGAGAGAGAGAGAGGGGGAGGGCAGTGTTGGAGAGAGAGCGAGTGTGTGTGTCTGACAGAGAGAGAGAGAGAGAGCGAGTGTGTGTGTCTGACAGAGGGAGAGAGAGAGAGAGGGAGTGTGTGTGTCTGACAGAGAGAGAGAGTGGGGCAGTGTTGGGGAGAGTGTGTGTGTCTGACAAAGAGAGTGTGTGAGAGAGAGTGTGTGAGAGAAAGAGAGAGTGTGAGAGAGAGAGAGAGTGTGTGTGAGAGAGATTGTGTGAGTCTGACAGAGAGAGAGTGTGTGTGTGTGTGTCTGACAGAGAGAGAGAGAGGGAGTGTGTGTGTCTGACAGAGAGAGAGAGAGAGTGTGTGTGAGAGAAAGAGAGAGTGTGAGAGAGAGAGAGAGAGAGTGTGTGAGAGAAAGAGAGAGTGTGAGAGAGAGAGAGAGAGAGTGTGTGTGAGAGAGATTGTGTGTGTCTGACAGAGAGAGAGAGGGAGTGTGTGTGTCTGACAGAGAGAGAGAGAGGGAGTGTGTGTGTCTGACAGAGAGAGAGAGAGAGGGAGAGTGTGTGTGAGAGAGAGAGAGAATGTGTGTGAGTCTGACAGAGAGAGAGAGAGAGAGGGAATGAGTGTGTCTGACAGAGAGAAAGAGTGTGAGTCTGACAGAGAAAGAGAGAGAGAGGGAGTGTGTGTGTCTGACAGAGAGAGAGAGAGAGTGTGTGTGTGAGTCTGACAGAGAGAGAGAGAGAGGGAGTGTGTGTGTCTGACAGAGAGAGAGAGAGGGAGTGTGTGTGTGAGAGAGAGAGTGTGTGAGTCTGACAGAGAGAGAGGGAGAGTGTGTGTCTGACAGAGAGAGAGAGAGAGAGAGGGAGTGTGTGTGTCTGACAGAGAGAGAGAGAGGGAGAGTGTGTGTGTGAGAGAGAGAGTGTGTGAGTCTGACAGAGAGAGAGAGAGGGAGAGTGTGTGTCTGACAGAGAGAGAGAGAGAGGGAGGGAGTGTGTGTGTCTGACAGAGAGAGAGAGAGGGAGAGTGTGTGTGTGAGAGAGAGAGAGTGTGTGTCTGACAGAGAGAGAGAGAGTGTGTGAGTCTGACAGAGAGAGAGAGAGAGAGAGGGAGTGTGTGTGTCTGACAGAGAGAGAGAGAGAGAGAGGGAGTGTGTGTGTCTGACAGAGAGAGAGAGAGGGAGAGTGTGTGTCTGACAGAGAGAGAGAGAGTGTGAGTCTGACAGAGAAAGAGAGAGAGAGGGAGTGTGTGTGTCTGACAGAGAGAGAGAGAGAGTGTGTGTGTGAGTCTGACAGGGAGAGAGAGAGAGAGGGAGTGAGTGTGTCTGACAGAGAGAGAGAGAGGGAGAGTGTGTGTGAGAGAGAGAGAGTGTGTGAGTCTGACAGAGAGAGAGAGAGGGAGAGTGTGTGTCTGACAGAGAGAGAGAGAGTGTGAGTCTGACAGAGAGAGAGAGAGAGAGGGAGTGTGTGTGTCTGACAGAGAGAGAGAGAGAGAGGGAGAGTGTGTGTGTGAGAGAGTGAGAGTGTGTGTGTCTGACAGAGAGAGAGAGAGGGAGTGTGTGTGTCTGACAGAGAGAGAGAGAGAGGGAGAGTGTGTGAGAGAGAGAGAGAGAGAAAGAGTGTGTGAGTCTGACAGAGAGAGAGAGAGAGGGAGAGTGTGTCTGACAGGGAGAGGGAGGTAGAGTGTGTGTGAGAGAGAGAGAGAGAGAGAGTGTGTGTCTGACAGAGAGAGAGAGAGATAGTGTGAGTCTGACAGAGAGAGAGAGGGAATGTGTGTGTCTGACAGAGGGAGAGAGAGAGAGAGGGAGTGTGTGTGTCTGACAGAGAGAGAGTGTGTGAGAGAGCGTGTGTGTGAGAGAGAGAGAGAGAGAGAGAGTGTGAGTCTGACAGAGAGAGAGAGAGAGAGTGTGTGTGTGAGAGAGAGAGAGAGAGTGTGTGAGTCTGACAGAGAGAGAGAGAGAGTGTGTGTGTGAGAGAGAGAGAGAGTGTGTGAGTCTGACAGAGAGAGAGAGAGAGTGTGTGTGAGAGCGAGAGAGAGAGAGTGTGTGTATCTCACAGAGAGAGAGAGAGGGAGTGTGTGTCTCACAGAGAGAGAGAGTGGGGCAGTCTTGGGGAGAGAGAGAGTGAGAGTGTGTCTGACAGAAAGAGAGAGAGTGTGTGTGTGTCTGAGAGAGAGAGAGAGTGAGTGTGTGACAGACAGAGAGAGAGAGAGAGTGAGTGTGTGACAGACAGAGAGAGAGTGAGAGTGAGTGTGTGACAGAGATAGAGCGAGTGGTTTTAATGAGACCGGTGTGGGCAGCAAGAGACAGGTTGCAGCATTGAACGTACAGGACCATCGCTCTGCCTGCGTGGGACGCTGGGTCTTGTGCCTCTGGATATTGAGAGACGGAAGGAGCAGAGGACCAGGAAAGCATGGGCTCCATCGCAACTGGGAGCGCAGGTCAGTGGGGCGACTGTGTGCGCGCTGCACGGTGTTCGATGTGGGATTTGCCACGCATAGGGAACAGGAGAGCTACACTGGTTACTGAGGGTAACCACACTGGTTACTGAGGCTAACCACACTGGTTACTGAGGCTAATGTTACTGAGGCTAATGTTACTGAGGCTAACGTTACTGAGGCTAACCACACTGGTTACTGAGGCTAACCACACTGGTTACTGAGGCTAACCACACTGGTTACTGAGGCTAACCACACTGGTTACTGAGGCTAATGTTACTGAGGCTAATGTTACTGAGGCTAACGTTACTGAGGCTAATGTTACTGAGGCTAATGTTACTGAGGCTAACCACACTGGTTACTGAGGCTAATGTTACTGAGGCTAATGTTACTGAGGCTAACCACACTGGTTACTGAGGCTAATGTTACTGAGGCTAACCACACTCGTTACTGAGGCCATTGAGAACGGCAGACCGACAAGACAGGGTTTATTTCTAGGATTCAAAAGCAGAGAAGTTATGCTAAACCTTATATCGAACCTTGGTTAGACCACACTTGGAGCACCGTGCACAGTTCTGGTCTCCATATACCTGGGTTAGACCACACTTGGAGCACCGTGCACAGTTCT